>NC_052393.1:4204772-4505113 GCF_009389715.1 Phoenix dactylifera | reverse complement strand
CTCGGCATGGAGTGCAATCACATAAAAGATAACTAATGGTTAATGAATGCTTAATCCTATAGTAATCTGATATTTATCTCACATCATTTTTGCAGCCTTTTAGCATATTGACATCCAAAGAACTTGTTTGTTTTTTTCCAGCTTTTTTAGATTATTATGACATACCATACAAAATTGTGGAGGTCAACCCCTTAAGTAAGAAGGAGATCAAGTGGTCTGATTATAAAAAGGTTCCAATATTGGTTGTGGATGGTGAACAGCTGGTTGACTCATCGGGTAGGTTTCTGCTGATTTTTTCATTATACACAATCTTGGAATTGCTTTAACTTTGAATTAAAAGTGTAATTTTCATTTTCTCTTTTTCTCAAGAGTTCCTTCTGTTTGTTGGTGAACATTGTATACAATTAATTAATATGTCATATAACGGAGTATGAGCATGTGGACTTCTCTTGCAGATATTGTTAACAAGTTAAGCCATAGGCTTCATCCTGATAACTCTGTTGTTGATGAGGAGGAAGCAAAGTGGCGTAGGTACAGTTTCCTCATAAGAATTTGTTATATGGAGTAGTATTTCGAGAATTGTGAAAATTAGTATGTGTTGGTTCTTGGATCAGTTCTTGGTGCATTCAATATCAGTATATGTTCTACAATTTGCTTTATATTTGCCTTTTTCTGCAACAATTATTGGTATTTCCATCTTCAGCTTTATGTCTCTGGACATGTTTCTCGTCCCTTGCACTTGAAAAATTTCTACTAGATTATTATATAGGAAATTTAATATATTTAAGCAGTGAAAGTACATAAATTCTCTCCACCTCAGCTACTTGACTGTTAGTACATTTTTCATCATTGCAGCTGGGTCGATGAGCATCTTGTTCATGTATTATCACCAAACATATACCGGACTACTTCAGAGGCGCTGGAATCCTTTGATTACATAGCCAAACATGGTGATGTTTATTCTCTCCGTCTTTTGGGATGTGAAATCTTGGACTTACATTGATCTGTATGCTCCACTTTATTTGATATTGATATATGTTATATTATTATATGTTGAGAGACAATCCATTATGGTCATTCACCAAGCATTCATATTTAGGGCTATCATTATTATTATTGGAAGCTTTTGCATATTCCTCTGACAATTTCCATCCATGTTACTCGGGGTATTTCCCTCTGTTTCCTGCATCGTTCAGCAAAGATGGAAGTATCAAAAACCCTTTGGATCTTTGTTTGACACGACCATAATGGTCCTCCAATTCTGCTGATTGTAATATCTTGCCAAACATTTCTTGACTTGACAAGTGGATATAATGGACTCGATGTCCCAAAATTGTCTAGAAATTTCACTAAAAGCAAGACATATAGTGCAACGATATAACTTGGATAACTTCTGTGTCATGATCAGACATCAATTGTCACATGCAAATGGTACTTTTAACTTCACATTCTTTAGGAAAACGGGCATTGGTACTCACTAATTCGATGTACAAAGCTTAGATGAAACTACTGAATAGTCAGGATTTCTGATTTGATGCCACCACAAAAGGTAATTATGGTGTTCTGCTAAACTCCATCTTGTTTACTTGGTCTGTTTATTCCTGGGGCATTTAATGATTTGGTACTACTGTTGGAGTAACTCTTCAAAATTTGATTGTGATTGGTACTAAGATATTTTTCTAAGGAACCATGCTCCTGTCTAATCTGAATACCAATTAAATGTTTGCTGGAGTAACTTGTACTAAGATATTTTTCTCAGGAACCATGCACCTGTCTAATCTGAATACCAATTAAATGTTTGGGCCGGAGCTGCATTTTGAAATTTAAAATGTGTCAACTGCTTGTTTGGTATAAAGTATGGTTCTGGTGTGGTGCATGGGTGAATTTTTAATTTGGATACAATTTCTTAGTAGGGATCAATATGAGGTTTCAGCTGAAATTCTTTATCTGAATATTCTAGTTTAAATCCTGGAACAGTTATTTTCAGAATTAAATTTGACGTCCCTAAAAAAAAGTCCTTCCAAATCTTAAAATATTTGCAGCAATTCAAAAGAAATTGAGCCAAGTGCCTCTCTTTTGGTTCACACCCTTAAAAAGGTAATCTTCAACAAATCTTTCAAAATGTAGTTTATGCTGACAAAAATTCCAATTAGAACTTTATTTAGATTAAATGGTTGTCTAAAACTCTAATTCACCCCAAATTTTATAAGAAAATCTGAAGAAACCAGTAGATAACCAAAACTTGAACTTGGCTCCACAAGAAAATAGCCAGCAGATCACAGATACCATATAAATAAATTCTGAGTTGTTCATTGTTCATATAGTGAAATTAAAAATGTTTAATAAGGGAAACTGCCTGTATGTTTCTTGGCTATCTGGGGAAGTGCCTGTATGTTTCTTAGCCATCCACTTCAATCTGGAAGCACGCTCACATTTGGCAATACCAAGTCCTCTCACCCCCCCCCCCCCCCCCCCACCTTCTCTCTCTGTCTTGCACGCACATGCAGCCTTCTTTCTCGATGAGACTAATATTTGCATTCATCTTTTTTTTTCTTTCTTTCCTTTTTCCCAATTTTCAACCTGTCTCTCATAGGAGAGTGCATGCATGAATACATGCACCAACCATTTTTGATAAGGAAACCAATATATGCATTCGCCTTTTTTTTTCAAAAAAAAAAACTTTGACCTCTCTTTTAGGAGAGTCAACTTTATGGCCATATACATAAATTGAAATACTTTATTCATCTTGTTCAATGGATTACAGCCATTTGTGGAATCATGAGCCATGTTATTCACATATATTAAAAGGTAGTGGTAAATTATGCGACCCCAACTATGCACACTTTTGAGTAAGCGGCATTAAACATGAAATAAATCAATAATGTCAATTTGTACTAGTGCCATACTATATTTAGCCTATGGCCTTGATAGCCCCTTGCCAAATTTCACAAAAACTTTTCAATAAAGACTATTTTCTGACTTGGCTTCCTTAAAGTGCAGGCAACTTTAGCACTACAGAGAGGTTTGCAGCAAAATATGCTGGGGCTGCTATCATGTACATAATTTCCAAGAAACTAAAGAAGAAATATAACATCACTGATGAGCGTGCTGCTTTGTATGAAGCTGCAGAAACATGGACAAGAGCTCTTAACGGAAGAGATTTTCTTGGTATGCTAACTTCATCATAACTAGTGATATGATATATTTCTTCAGGCCATATGCTATGTCATAATGATATATTGTTTCCCTTATCCATTTTTCCAGGAGGATCCAAGCCTAATTTAGCAGATCTTGCTGTATTTGGAGTTCTAAGACCTATCCGATACCTAAAGGCTGGTAGAGACATGGTGGAGAACACACATATTGGTGAATGGTACCAAAGGATGGAAACTGCTGTAGGAGAGCCTGCAGGAATTAAGGCTTAGAATGATGCATATTACTTCGAAAGTTTCATCTTTGCTTTTGTACCACCACTATTTGATTTGCCATAAAAGAAGCACATCGGTTTCTTAATGTGCTGCAGCTATTGTGAGCTGTTCAAATTTTGATTGTCGCATGAGATATAGCAAATAGGTAGAACTAATTTTGTGAGCAGAATGATAATAGTTGGTTGTTTCTGTGATGGACGAGATTACTATTTTTTATTTATAAAATATTAAAACAATACGACATGTGCTTTGTATTTTGTATGTTATGGAACCATTTGATATGAGAATGATCTACTTGATTTCCAGTGTTTAGCATAAACTTATGCAGTATCTTGTGCCATACTAAAATACCATGCTGAAGTTTCTAAATTGTTTGGATACATGTAATTATCTTGACTTGTTTGTTGTTTTGATTGATTGTTGGTATTCATGAATTCCTTGTTTATCATTCTGATGTTGGTTGCACATAAACACTAGTATTTTCTGTTACAATATCATTTAATCTGGGTAGTATGAAAATCATATTAGTTTCTGGTTCTTAGGTGGTTAATTTATCTGTTAAGATATTTGACATGATGTGTTTCATACAATCAAAGCCGATCATGGGCCTGGCTTGGGCAGAAGAATTGTCAAATTTTAAATAGGCTCGGTTCGAAGCCCGACTAAAAATCACTATAGTCCCGAGGCCTAATCCATGATCAGCTCTAGGTACAATATCTTCTTGTCCATGTGTGCATTTGCATATGAATATCTAGACACTAGCATCACAGTACAAGAAAGCAGTATGTTAAAGTCTGTGCTTCTAACTGGATAATTTTTCATGGAAATAGAATTCCCCAATATGTAGAGGAAGTGTTCATTTAAGAGGAAAATGGAGTTTTTATCGTTTTAATTCCTATGTTGTGGATTTGTGGTGAGTGTTTAGTGCTGCAATCCCTTGATGCCTTCTAAAATAGGTTATGAGCAGGACTGGAGAAGAAATAGAAGATGGAAGCTCTCCACTAACAGGAGGAAGCTAGCTATCAACCAATCATTTTATATGAAGGCAGGTATGCACTGCTTGTTAAGAGATTTGAAACTCATCCTGGTATGCAACTTTAGTCTTATCTGATTTTTTTTTCTTTGGGCCTGTATCTATTACTGGCTTTTCATGATATCAGGTAATTCGGATGTGGTTTACTTTTACTAGCTTGAGGGTTCTTTAGATATCTAGTTTGATACCATTGTCTTCAATATGTAGCATGATGTAAGATGTGCTCACAAGGAGCTTAGCCATTCTGCCCCTTTATTGCTGATCTAAATTTATTTTCATGACACGTCATTTCTGGGTGAAGATTTTGCAGGCTCTGTTGTGATATCATTATTCTTTATCGAACATCTTAATATAGAGCTGCACCTTATGGAATGTTTGGCTGTTAAAGAGTGATGCACAAGTTGCCTCAAGTGGACTTTTGTGATAATAGAAATTTTTGGGTATTAAAAAAAATACTTTCAGTCGCTACTCTCATTCCATGCACAGAAGAAATTATACCCTCTACTGTGTGCACCATATAGCCATGCACACAGATAATCATAGCTGCTTATTTCCATATTAGTACATCGAGATGAGCGTTTGATGAATGAGACTTATAAGAACGAATGGCTTTGAGTGGCTGTGGCGGCGCATGCACAGAGAACCCTTTTGGCGACGTGATCCCTAGATCATCACAAAAGAGTTGATCCTATCTTGATGATGACGTGGCTAATTAATCCGTGTAAAAAGAGCATCCTCTCCAATAGTAGCAAGCCCCAGGCCCAAAACCTTATTCTTGCCCTCTTTACGTGCTTGATTCCCTTCTTTTCTCCCTTGGCTCTAACACGGGCACAGAAGATGAGCACTGTCATGGTTTACACGAATAGGCGTGACCTTGGACCTTAGCGACAATGCGATATCAATTCTCCACATGCGGTTCTATGCAGGAATCCATACAATGGATTTTGAGATTACTAGTTGAATCTTAATGTGAATTTGTTTACAAAGGATGGATAAATATGGAGGTATCATACTCTAGTTCCATATGAAAAATTTCGTCGTTGTGACATGAAGCTCAACCTTCACACAGCATAGGCTTCATGCAGATATGCAGACATTGAGTATCATCATCGGATCGACCGGTGTTGGACTAATTGATTGTTTCAGAATTAATTGTCAGAGAAATTACCTGAGGCATTTTTCCAGAACTTTGATAAGGCCGTGAAGATCTTTGCCCAAAGGCCAATTTGGTACATCTTTAGTTCAATTAATACTTCAAAGAAACCTGTCCCTGTTAAATATGGCTCCAGTTTTTTTCTCTTGGCAGAGAGTTCTGAGTTCCCTGATTTAGGGAGAAAGAGAGGATGTCCTGTATTTATTCTTTTAGCGACCACGAAGGAACCAGCATGGAGTGGGATTTGAATAAGCGGGCCCTTAGGCATTTTTTATTCATAATAATCAGAAAGTTCGGGAAGGATATGTTGTCATCATTCATAGCTGGAAGCATTATTTAAAATTAGAATACGGCGTGTGCCGACATGATAGATTGTAATGGCCATGATCACACTAGAGAACTTTTTGGCAGCTTGTAAAAAATTTGTCCAAATCCTAATATTTAGATATGTTTCAAGCTATGCAGCAAAAAAAAATTAGCTAAAAGTTTTGCAGTATTTGGTCACCTATAGGCTGCCCAATTTGCAGCAATGGAACTTGCAAGCAATGGCTGCAACTCAAAATTCTCACCAGTCAACAACGGATAACGCATGCATGGGACACATAAGCACATCGACACATAAGAGTTCTCATCGCCTCTCAACTCAGAGCCACCCCCATATGACCTTCATCCGTACCTCGCCGACTTCAGTACTCAATCTCCAAAAATGCCGAATCGCTAGAAATTAAATAAAGCAAAAATTTCAACAACAACTATATTTAATTGTTGCAACCGAGTTTGCAAGAACGGAAAACATGTTGTTTATGTTTACCAAGAAAAGAACATATCGTTTATGACTCAATAAAATACGCCACATAGCGTAATTTGCGTTGCAAAGTCAATTAAAATAATCCCCACCATCAGTGGCGGTTAACGAGCGCGCCAATCAAGACTGTGGTGCTGTACACTAGAACCAACGAAAACATTAAAAAAAAGGAAAAATAACAAAAGAGAATCCATTCCCTTGAGCAGTTCAAAACAAAACAAAATTAAATGAGAAATCAGGCAATTTTAGTCTCTTCCTTGCAGTAAATACATGGAATAGATTCAGATTACAACAGATAGCAAATAGTAAAACACAAATATAACCACCCCCAACTCAACCTCAGACCGCTGCTTATACCCACTTCCTTCCTAATCTCTGATCCCTTCTTTTGTACAAAAGAGAAAGGAAAAGAAAAGAAAAAAAAAGTTGTGCAGCTACTTAAGCATGCGGCGATCACATGATGGTACAGGAGCTGGGGTTCTCATCGCTGAAGGCGTTGGAGTAGCGCTCCTCCATGGAGCTGGCACGTGCGAGTGGGGCGAGCTTGGGGTCGTCCAGTACGTCGCGCACGTACCCGGGAGGCGCCTTCTTGTCGTACGCTCCGGGGGCATACGGGTGGGCCACCACGTCGTATGGCACGTACGGCCACGGCTCCACCAGCTTCCCCGTCTTCCACCTCAACCTCTGTATCACCTTCTTCGCGTCCACGTACCCCGTCACCGTCACCTTGTTCAGCTTCGGCTCTATCTCCACGGTGCTAATCCCTGTCCATTATTGTTCCAAAACCACCGCGAACTGAGTTAATTAGATTATTAATCACGACAGTAGATGAACTATAAGAAGAAGAAGAAGAAGAAGGGGTTGGTGATTCATTGGTACCTTTCATTCCTTTCAGAGCTTTCTTCGCCTTCCTCTCGCACCCTTCGCAGTCTATTCTCATCTTCATCTCCACCGTCTGGTTCCAATGAATAGTCGCTCTCAGTCAGTCGTCCATAGAATCAAAAATTAAAGTACACATATGACAGCAATAACAGCAAGAAGAAGAAGAAGAAGAAGAAGAGGTGGAAGAAGGGATATGTGATGCCAACCTGAAACTGCTGCCTTTTCTTGGGCTTTCGGTTGTATTTGGGGATCGAGCAGAGTTCCGAAACATGGTCTAAAATACCCATAGTTTGCTCTCCAGGCTCTAACTACGCTGCACCTTTGTTTCCTCTAGTATGCCTTCAGCTCAGATGAGAAGGCTGGCGACTAAATAGAACCTTTGAGCAGCGCGAAAGATAACAGTTTTCGCGGACTGATGGTCCAAAGCTTGGGCTCACACGGCAACACGAGTGAAGGAAACCGCGCCTAATATCCACCGCCCGACCGTCCTAGGGCAGCCACGTTGCACCTACTAAAACGAAATTCTATCTTGCGGCATGACACGTGGCAGAGAATCTTATGGGAAGCACCGGCGTGCCTGTTCTAGTTACGTGGCACTCTTTTTCTGGAGCCACGTCATAGATAGTTTCGGGGGTTAGTGTGGAGGGTTGCCGACATGCGGATAGGGTTGGATTTCGTCTTCGGTGTGCGGATATTTTTGAGGAGGCAATGTGGCGTGTGGGCCCCAGGCGAAAGCTCTGGATGGGCCCACCGGCGACAAAAGCCGTTTCCAAACGTTCTTGGATGATTCCTCGGTGATCTGGCGTGACCGGTGCAGTGGGGCCCGCCGAGATCTGGGACCGATGCGGCATGTTATGGTGGGTACCACGTCCTCCCACGAGTGAGCTTGGGTGATGGATGCGCCGAGGGGTAGGTTACGGTGCCCCTTAAATCTTACACAAAGGGTGTTCTTCAGATACATCTATGCTAATTTGGCAACCTCAAGAGAATGGAAATCCACCCATTGTATTTTATGTATATAGGACCCATCTAATCATCATTAGATTATAATTGGAAAACTGAACTGCAATTTGTACTTTAAAACCCGAGAGTAAAAAGATCGCTTGTCAACGATATTTATGTACCATAATTATTCCTTTCAAAATTCTCCGATAACATACCCATATCAGTGCCACATTAGCACAGTATCGATATAGTACGGTGCAGAATTTTTTTGACATATCGACTATCAGTATGCCATTCGTATCGGATATCAGTACTGAACTAGTATGATACGGTATATTTTGTACTGTTCGGCTTGGATCAGTATGGCAGATGATTAAGTTGGGTGATAAAGCAAGCGCCCCCTAATCTTGACTCATGCACCGCTGGGTGACGATGCGACTCTGAAAGCCTAAAACGAAAGAGATGGGAGCGGTGGGATGTTCGATGGCGCTCTTGACGAAAGAGATTGGGAGCAGTGGGATGCGGTTGGTATTGGATGGGCTCTTGACACCATAGAACCGTGTTAAAGCTGAACGTGCGTGTCTCACGTTTTACGGTTGGACGCGTCCCGAAAGGAAATGAAACCGACAGTTTTAACTTCTAGGATCTGTTTGAGACTTCAGCAGAATATGCTTTAAATTCTATAGGAATTAAACCATTCGGCCCAAATTCTATAGCAATCAGATCTATTGGCCTATTTATATTAAATTTTCTAAAAAATTATTCAAATTCAATCCAGATTCTTGCTTTCAGAAGAATTTTTTTTATAGAATTTGGATTGAATAATATTTAGTTGATACAGAATTATATTTAAATGGACAGTCTACTCCATAAATTCCATAAAGTTTTCCAGTATATGCATGCGTACAAAAATAAATCTATATATCATAATGCTACTATGACGTTATATATATATATATATATATATATATATATATATATATATATATATATATATATATATATATATATTAAAAAATAAAAAAAAACAATGCTGCCATGCCGTTTATGGCGCATAAAAGTGGATTTACACGTATTGTGGGATGACTTGTAGCTATGTTGAAGTTTGGGCATATAGGTCGTACGTTTTCACACTAAGGTCGATTTCTATAATAATTATTTGGTTGCTATGATGGACTTGGTTGTCATGATGGTGTGCAATAATTCAAGTGGAGTCTCCCTCATGAATAATATTGGTGGGGTGGAATAGTTGCTAATCCCTCCCATGATGCCATTAACTCAGCTTGAGGTACATTGCAATTAGGCAAATGTTGGGGAGCGGCACATAAATTAATCCTATCTATCATGATCACTAATTAGAAAGCCTATGACTTCAACCTTGGGAACGAGCAATAGTTGCTAATCCTGCTATCCAGGAAATGAGAGTGTTGCTAAACACAAAATGGATTGGAACTTCGTGTCGGCAGCTTCATCGAACCCCCTTCCACACCACTTTAATAGTCATCAAAGCGTTGGACTTTGGTGTCCTATGAATTGAATGCATAATTTCCTGTCCCAAATATATGTTATCTTCAATATGCATCCCAAAGACGAGCACACTTTGCTTAGCTGTGATCATATGCGTCCCAAAAACAAGAGCCTTCGCAATGATTTTGGCCCTGTTTGAAAGAGCTGGAGGCAGTAGAGCTTTCTGAAGTAGAGTTTTTATAAAAAAATATTTGCTACTTGGTAACTACATTTCTAAAGTGCTGTGGTATTTTAATATTTATTTGGTAAACAAACTAAGAAAGTTTTTTTGTGTGACAAAATGACCATAAAATATAATATATATTAATATATAAATATATGATATAGTATAATATTAATATAATGTAATATAATATTATTATAATATAGTACTATAACATTATATACTATAGGATAATTTAATATAATATTAAATTATTTAACATAACATATCAATGTATTATAATATAATGTAATATAATATTATATTTATAGCATAATATAAGAATAAATATATAAAATATTATAATTATTAGTGTAAATTAATTTTTCATCCTTCTGATGACCATTTATCTCTCTAACAATTTTTCTACCTAGATGATAAAATTAGTTAAACAATTACTAATATTTATTTTTATTTATTTATTTATTTACATCAGATTATTTGCCACTCACTCATTATTTTTTATTTATTTATTAATATTATTTGGTTATTTAATTAAAATATATTTATTTATTTATTCGTTCATTTATATACATATTTATTTATGCATTTATTTATTTATTTATTTTCTTTTTTTTCTTTTCTTTCCTCTTTTTTGTTTTTTTTTCTTTCCTTTTCTTTCTCCTTCCTTCCTCTCTCCCATTCTTCTCCTTCCTTCCTCTCTCCCCTTCTTCTCCTTTCTTCTCCTTCCGCAAGGCCGGCGGCGCCGAAAGGGGGCCGGGCCGCTGCGGTCACAGGAGGGGGCCCGGGTGGCGGTGGTCGAGGCTGGCCGTGGGAGGGGGCTCGGAAGGCGGGGGTTGCCATGGGGGCTTCGCTGTGGCTCGCCTTCCCAGTCCCGCAGCTGGCAGAGGCCCGGCCGCTCCACAGGCTAGCCGCGCGCCACAGGTGGCTTCGCAACGACCTGCGGAGGGGTCGCCGGTCACGGGTGGTGGCCGGCATGGTGGCTGCCACCGTGGGCAGCCACAGGCAACCTCTCAAAACAAAAAAGAAACATAGGTGGCAGCGTTGAGAGGAAGAAGAAAATAGAGAGGGAGGGGGATGGGTGAGAGAGGAAGAGGCGGGATGGAGGGTTTTGGGAGAAAAAAGAGACTTTTAAATGGAGGTATTTTGGTAAAAAAAAGCTTTCCAACAAAGCTCAAAACAGCTTTTTCGGAAAGCTCCAAAATGGAGCTTCTCCCAAAAACACTATTTTTAGCTTTCTAAAAAAGCTAAAACAGCTTTCCAAAATTTTTACCAAACACTATTTTTCATCCAAAAGTACTTTTGGAGGGTCAGAAAGTATTTTTTGGTCCTCCAAAAGCTCCCCCAAATTGGGCCTTTATAAAGTGTTGTGTCAGAGGCTAATAGGTATCCAATCTTCATCCTCCAATGCATCGAAATTCTTTAAAGCAGAACAATAAAAAAAAATCAAAAAATTGGCATTATAATGGACATGCTCCGAACCCATCATCCATGTCAACCATGCAACATAATAATCTAGCTAAATAAATCCACTATTATCAAATAGCAAAGTTTATTCAATTATAAATTTTTAAATATTTATTTCGTATCGAAAAATTAACTATCTAACTAACAACTTCGTTGCTCGAACTCCACGCCCAAAACCATCCAAAACTAGGCATCCTACGACTCTAGAAAAAATAACAACAAGATATATAAGCTTTACAGCCAGTGAAAAATCTCCACCCATGCACACTAGCATGAAGGTGAAAATAGCTTTTAGCAAATAGCTTTTAGCAAATATATATCTGATAAAAAATAGTAAAATTCATATATCAATAATTTGATAATTAAATAAATACTTCATGGATCCGATGTACATATTTATATAAAACACATATAAGCCGTGTTAGCATACATATCAAGTTTTAAAGATATAGGAACTCAGTTACGTATATATCATCATAGTAGGAGTTTCGAGATGCATGTTATATATCACCACAATTCTATCATACACATTATATATCACCCAATCAGCAGTTCTATTCAACAATAATTCTGTGAGATTACTTATTATTAATTGGTTAATATAAGTCAGATATGACAATATTATCATTCTAGCATTGGACTAGTTCTGCCCATGCTCTATCCCGTCGCAAACCAAACATATGCCATGTTTTCACCTGTGGCTAGCAACCATAATATCGCTTCTCAGACCACAGCTGACATCATACATACTATGTTTTATATGTGCCAGGCAGTCCAAATGCCCCCTCTTTCCCTCGATCTTATAATTATGAAAATTTCAATTTTACTTATAAATCTATAGTTAAGCATAACTTATTATGTTGATTTGGCCTTCGACAATGGACTAGTCATAGCCATGCTCCTACCCATGGCAAGCCAACACAATACTATACCTCAACCCAAGAATGATAAACCACATTTCACACATGACCGGCTAGTCCACATACCCTCGGTGCGCCCACCCTTAAAATTATATAAATTTCAATTTAATTATATCACAACTATACTTAAGTTCAGTTCATTATCCGAAATTGATTTTTCAGTATTTGACTAGCTACAGCCACGCTCCAGTCTGTGGGAGGCCAAACACAATGTTGCAATATAGCCTAAAACTAAGACAACATATACACAACATTTCTTTCATGGCCGACCAGTCCACATGCGGCCATGCCCCTATAATACAATTATATCATGTCATGGTTTTTCTTAATTTATTTAAAGTCCACATGATTTCTATAATCAAGTACCAATTAATAAGTTTCATGCAAAGCTCAACTAAGTAACATCATAATCCATGCAATATCAAATCATCAACACATAATATACATACCAATATGTATAAAATATCCATAATTATACAGGATACATTTTATATATAAAATTTCTATAATTATGTAGATGATTGTGTTGAGAGATTTTTGCCTCTATTAATGATAAATTCAAACACAGCGTGTGCCAGCTCACGCCTCAATTTAGGCACCAGGTTCTAGAGTACTTTGCTCAACGCCTTCTTGCCTAGATGTTTTCTTCCCTACACAATTAAGTCCAAATGTTAAGTGGATTCAACAACCTAAAACGCTCTGCTAGAATCTACAAAGGGTCCATCATCATCAAATCCCTTGAATCCCTCCACCAAATTCACAGGTCAACTAGAGAGAGAGTAAAGAGGAAGGAAGAGAGAAAAAAAAGAGAATGGAAAAGAAGCCCTAGGGCTCAGGCGGCCCTAGAACCCTAATTTTTGACCCGATCGAGAGAGGAGGTGGACACCCTCTATTAATCATCTCACCATGTACCACTATTCCAAACATACAAGCAACACTGATCTGTAAAAAAATATTGCAACAAAATTATATGAGGGAGACATTTGCAAAGTTTTTATTGCACGACAGCACAAGAACGAAAACTTAGAATTACTCATCTAAGCCCCAGACAACAACAACTTCGTGTTTTAATTTATGATAGAAATCAAGCCTTCCCTCATACCATGAGAGATTAAGAAAAGAAGCAAAATCATATCTAAAAGCTACAATCTCTTTCTAGTAGAAGATTTTTAGATAAACATTGTTATATATAAATTTAGATATCAAAGTGAAATTTACAAGTAATGAGTTTCAATGTACGCTAGAGACAGGTTTTTGTCATGGCATGAATTATCTAGGTGTATTTAGTGACACAACAAGGAAAATATTTCTTGGAAGTACATGTTCTTGCAATATGCATGAAATGCTTTGGACATTAAATTGAAGGAGATAGTTTGTGTATGAGAATTCGCACCATCCTTAGAACAAAACACCACAGCTGGGATCCTTGAAAAGACACATTTTTGCAGAAAAATGTGAGATTTTTTTAAAAAGTATTTTTAGCTTTTAGAAAAATAATTTGACTTCAGAATCAGATATTATGTAATTTATGAAAAAAATTATATTCCGTCCACATTCCCATCCACGGGATGCACTGAGGTCATTGGACCGGCTCAATCTTGCACGTGCCACGCATGTGCACAGCTAGTAATTCATTTGGATGATACGCCCATATAGGGATGCGCAATTAAAATTACGGTGAAACCATAATATTTTTTTTTTCGGGGAAATCTCTAGGCAATAGTTCTCTAGGCAGAGCTGTAAATATAGTGCGAAAGAATGATTGATCTTTTTTCATCATTTCTTTCTTAATAACTGGAGCAGAGCTATATATATATAGTGCCAAAGAATGATCGATCTTTTTTCATCATTTCTTTCTTAAGAACTAGTGCAGAAGTGTATATATGGTACCAATGAATGATTGATCTTTTTTCACTATTTCAATAGTTGGATCGTGTGAACGATACAATCCTCTACTGAATGTGAAACTAGCTTTAGAGTTTTATTTTTCTTTTATATATTAGTAAATATTTTCTTATAGATGATTTTTTATCTATTCCTTTTTATTTTTTTTTATCTATTTGTAACTGTGCACATGATTGGCCTCCTCATGCTACTTGTAAAAAAAAAATATCAGGCTTAGAGTCAAGCTTTAGTGCTTCCAATTGGATGGTGTCTTATATGGCGAATTACACAGAGTCATTATTATGAGATTCTAGGATATATTTTTTTGTTCCATTATTAAATATTTTATTTGCTGATTTTTATGAATATACTTATATTTATTTGGTTTAATTTATCTATTTTAGGGGGTGGGGGAAGGACCGGTACGCCGCTCCTAGGCTTGATCTTTTAGCAAACAAAGCAACTAGGATCAGACCCAGACAAGGAGACAAATTGACCTTAGGCAACAAGGTGAGCTTGAGCCGGTTCGGGGCCGGGCTAAATTTAGGTGTGGGTCCGATCTGGCCCATTGACATCTCTACATATCCAAGATTTCAAGCCGTGTCTATAGCATCCCAGAGACACAAAATTAAACATCTAAAAAGGTGTTTTTTGCTTACCAAAAAAGAGGTGTTTTTTATGGTAAACTTTAAAGAGGTGTTGCATCAAAAAGAGAAAGGAAAAAAACGTTAAAAAGGTGTTTCAAACAAAGAATAGCTTTTTTCTTCCCTTCCCCCAAGTAGAAGTGAGACATTGGAGGCTGAAGTAAGTATATCCGCAATTTTCTGATGACTTGGAAAAATTGAGAAATAAGATATGCATATATAGCCAACAAAAAAAAACTTCATATTTGGCCGGAGTTTTTTAAAGAAAGAAAATAGAATAATAACTTTTTTATAGGAATAAGATTTCATATTTTATAGAAAAGAAAAATCCATATATGATATGGAAAAGTCCAATTTCCACCGGCTGACTGGAATTAAGGTATTTTTTTTTCTAAAGGTGCTCTTAAGCTTATTAAAAGTATAACATGTAATTTATATAAATTTTTTAGAAAAATAAATACTTAACTAAATATAAACTATTCTATAATGTACTTTTTTTTTTATGGTCAACTAAATATATAAAATTTATTTTTTTGAGGCATGATCTGTCCATGTATCAACTTTCTATAATATATTTTAAGAAGAGGAGGTTCTTTCGGCGAACTAAACAAATCCGAAAAGCTTGCAGCACCACGATTCACAAGGCCAGCAAAATTGCCTTCCTAGAAAACACAGTACTGTTACGTGCCACCTCGAGACTCCAATTTGTCTACGCCTCGTCATTAGGGTAGAGGGGGAACAACATGAGCTTGCTCTTCCCCCCCTTGCAGTGTAAGGAATGCGGCTAATAAGCGTAAGATGTGGCATAACCTTAGTCATAAACTGCTAATGCTAGGTATACCAATTTCTAGAATAGAGTACACTGCAATACGATTTTCACTTTCACTGGCATAGCATCAGACCCCACTTGGCCCCGCAGGTCCTCCAGGTCGGGTTGGGTCGGGTTACGAGTCAACACGAACCATTTACAGCCTTAACAATAGGCAATCGTAGAGACAGGAGCATAGTCATGCAAGCAAAAATATGGTGAAACCATATTTTATGTTCTGGGGGAACTCTTTGGGCTTTGTATTTCCCTCTCTCTCTCTCTCTCTCTCTCTCTCTCCCTCACACACACACACACACACACACACACAGAGAGGAACTGAAGCAGCAAAACTTCATGCTACAAGACTGACCATGTGAAACCAGCTTCAGAGCCCTTTTTGTCTTATTTATTAGTAAATATTTTCTTCCAAATGTTTTTTATCATTTATTTCTTCTTTTTACTATCTGTGACTATGATCATGCCCGGCCCGCCCATATCCCTATGCCTTGATCTCTTAGTAAATAAATTAACAAGGATGAGGCCCAAACAAGTAGGCAATTTGACCTTGGGCAACAAGGTGACCTTGAGCCAGTTCAGGGCCGGGTTAGGCAAAAGCCTGAGGTTGTAATGTGGGCTAAATTTAGGTGTAGGCCCAATCTGGCCCATTGACACTTATACAGTTTACGGCCCATAACAGTATGCAACAAGGCACCCAAGATTCCAAGTCCTGCCTATAGCATCTCAGAGACACAAAAATACAAAACTAAAAAAATGTTTTTTTGGGTAAACTTCCAACCGTATCCCAAGGCCTAACGGGCTTGGGGTGGACCATCCCCTGCTCCGAGATATTTGGGCCATGTACAGGGACGAAGAGGCCTCCATGGCCAAGTATATTTGCAGGGAGGCCAATGAGGCCGTAGATTGGATGGCCTTTTCTATAGCTAGTCACTCAGACGGTAGTCTATGGATGTAGGAGAGAGATGCTCAGGGCCTTCCATGATGTTTTGTACAATAAGACCCTAGCTTATTATCTGGCTCATTCGTGGCTTACGTATAAACTGAAAACGGCTAAGGTTTTTTTGCCTACGTGACTGCCCGCTTACGCACAATATCCACTTTGAGAGGTGTGATAGAACACGATCATCACACGTCTCAAAGTATGATCAGTGTAGTCATGCTCACGTGAAAAACCTCGGTATTCTTTGGCACGAAAACTCTAATCGGATCCCTGTATACAACTTTTTAACAATATTCTGCACCATTATGATATGTTATCCCTACTCCTACTCCAGCGGAAAGCAGAAAAAGACAAACCCTTTTTCTCGTTCTCTCTCTTCTTTCTTTTTTCAAGGTAGTGATAACTAAAGAAAGTGGAATGTTAACCTTTAAAATTTCCAACAGAATAAAGTAACACCATGGAATCCGAAGCATTCTCTAACTAAATAATACTAAAGTCACAAATAATTATCCAACTCATAATCTCCAACAAACTTAAGTTTTCATATTATATTAATTATTTAATCTTAAAAGCTTAAATTGACATGAAAAACATCTGCAATATATATACACACACACATTAAACTTAACAAATCAAATTACACCTTTTTTTAATATCAATTGAGGTTGTATCAAGACCATTACATTCGGGTCGAGTCTGGGCTTACTGAATTCAAACCAGACCCAATTCATCCCGATCTGTTTGAATTTTAGATAATTTTGGATTTCCAGTCCTACGCCCCGACCTAACCTAAACCAAACTTAGTACACTATTATGGCCCAAAAAAGCTCGAGTTTATACTGTTCTCTAAGTTATGCCTTATGATTGACTGATATGCATGTTTGGTCTGTAAGCAATATTTTGCATCTTGAGTTTATAGGTCCAATTCAAAATATAAAATGATTCATACAGTTTCATTGCTTGATTTTGAAGATTTATTAAAGCATAATGAGCATCTATAGCAACAAAGTAACAATTGGACCACGAAAAAGCTTGCGTACGAAAACCTGGGTTGTTCCCTAAATCTAATTTAATGAGCACTGCATATTGTTTTTGCAGCTAGTCAACTTTATCTGGTTTGTGGCTTTTTGTTTTTCAATATTTAAAAGAAAGTCATTGAAGCTGCTTTCTACTTCATAAACACCGTCATATTCTTTCAAATTTATTTGGACCCAACTCGGACCCTAACTGGATCCTACCTGGACCCGAATTTTTTGAGTTGGGATCGGATTATATATGGACCCAACTCGAACTCCGAACTAGATCCACCCGGATCCTACTTTTTTTAGTTGGGACCAGGTTACATATAGATCTGACCCGAATGATCCGTTGAGTCAGAAATTTTAACAAGGGACCTGATCCGATTTTCTATTGGATTGGGTTTGGGTCCAACATCAGGACCCTAATAAGAAACTGGATTGGGTCGGGGTCACTCATGACCCAGTCCAATTTGACCTATTTGTACCCCTAGCCAGAGGCTGCGCTGTATTCTTTGTTGCTCGCAAAAAACTCTAGATGAGTGGTGTATTTTTGGCATCCCTCATTGGTATATTTTATATTTTGACTACTGTGAATATACTTGTATTAAATTTACGTGATTCATCTGTTTTATGTAAATAATAATAATAATAATAATAATAATAATAATAAATTAGCGCTAGCACCACCACCTTCACGAGGCTTAGCACGCTTGTCCTTCAAAAAGCACAATACGTTGTACCAAAAAAAGAAAAGCACAATATCACGTGCCAATCATGACTCTGATTTGTCTGTATCTCGTTATCGTGAGTGGTAACCGCATGAGTTTTCTCATGCCCCGTTGGAATGCTGAGGCACGTATCTGATTCATGAACAAACTGCTAGTGTCGGTATACCGATTTGTACATTAGAGAATATTGCATTATAATTTTTGGAATTCACCGGGATAACATTAGTTGAGTTCCAAGAACATTATTTGATATTTTTATAATATTTTGATGGTGCTGCATCCTTTATAAAGCATGCTAGGCTGGATTCGAGTTGTATCTTTCATGCATAGAAGGATTCATCTTCCTTCACACACGGCTACACCATTGGATCGTCCGGTGGTTGCACCGAGATCTATGCAGGTGGGCGAATGAAGGAGTTCTGAGTGCTGCGATGCGCAATGTAATGGGCGATGCCATCAAAAAAGATCAGTCATGTTTTTGTGCGGAAGATGCAACCCAAATCCTGCTAGATCATTAGTTTCGAACTTTAAAAAGTCTATTCCATAAAATGGTCAGTCAAGTGTTTGAGCAAAAATTGTATTAGCTGATAAATGAATTCCATATTGTTGAAGCAGAAAGATCTCTAGTATTTGAAACCGGTCTTAAAGCGTAAATTAACACTGTCCTTAAGCAAATTTTGCCCCACTACGTTGCTGGTGGTAATCCAGCAAATTCACTCCAGGATACAATAAAACCGAAATAGAATCCTAGCCAGCAAAACTAGGATTCCTCAGAACAACGGAATGAAAGATTTTGTAGAACAAGTTAACTTAATCTGTGAAGGACATTGGCTATTTATAACCCTGAACTAAACTCGGAACCAACACAACTTTTAGAGCACTGTTTGTTCAAAACATAACTGCTAGTGCAGTTATTTTGTGCAAAATGGATAAAAACTACCAATCTTTGATTAATATAATATTAACTTTCCCTTCACAACTTCCCACCAAAAAGTTACTTTAACATGTGTAGGATATGAATGCTTATAAAGCTATTTAAAAAACTCCACACAAGCAATGTGGGACTAAAACCCCTCTCAACATTACAAACTACTAAAAGGAAGGAGACTTCCAACACATATAGCATCCTCCTCCATTTCAAGCCTTGTTAACTATGCCCAGGTACCTTGAGTGCTCGCTTGATCTAATGTAGAAGCTTAGACTCCGACTTAGACAAGGCGGATGGATATCAGGAGGCCAATTGTGCTGTTGACTGTGTTGCCTCCTATGCTACTCATCACTCAGGAGGTTTTATCTGGATAGATTATAAGTCTACGTCAGAGCCTTTTTGTGGCATTTTGTTTTCTGATCTTATTGACTGCATGGATACCCGTCAGGTGTGAGCCGTTATTGTACCACTCCAAAAAAAGAAAAAGAAAAAAAAAAGTCAGCCATCAAGTGTAGCTGGGAAGCTTCCATGAAGCTAAGGTGGCAGATCCTATTTTGGACACATGAGATCAAGAGACTGCAAAGGATTTTGTGGGAGCAATTCCCTAGGATGCTCCACGAGTAGCACTTCTCTTGCTGACTTAAAACAACAGTCTGTGAGATGATATTACAACATGGTTACCAAGGAAATACTACTTAGAACATTTTGTTTGGTGTGCACAAGCCACGTACAGAGGCCTCCAAGTCCAGCCATAGCTTCCTCATTGCTGAAGAAGACCAATCGCCATCACCTGATCACACCTCTTAATTCTTAAACGACAAAGATATACGAGAATTAAAAGAGGACAAATGATTAAAATGAAAATAGTTAAAAAAAAACCAAGAGCTCATGAATCTAACAACCTCAAAATCTAAGAATGAAGCCTTATAATTATGAATGAACCAAAAAGAGGTCTTTGTGTTTGTGAAACGCAAGGCCTCTACTTTGGGCACCAATTCTTTATGCCTGCAGGCTTGCCTTTGAGGAGGCCTGTCTACTTTGGGTTTTTGCACCTAAGCAATTCCTTCGGAGATACAATTTACAGTGTGTCGTCCCTTGGCATGCTAATTTATTAAAATGAACCAAAATTTGGACTAAATTGAGCTTGGAATAGGTTAATGCAAATCTAGATTGTTTAATATAATAGCACAAATGTCTCATATATAAGTTACAAATTCATTATTGCTAAATTAATATACTTGTCTCCTATTGACAAGCTCTACCAACAGTAGATTACATACTCATGCCACTCCTTTTGTGAAACTGGGGAAGCAAGTTGGGCAGGGACGGTAGGTTTGAGAACAATGCCTATCCTAATTCAATGACATAATACTGAATCCCAACCTGGTTATAAACTTTCGACTCGATGCATTCAGTTGGCCATTGGTTGGTCAGTCTGTCCTAATAATACTTTGCTCAATGTTTCATGCATGCTTCGATCATGATTGTGATCTGAACTAGGAGAATATAATAGAGATGCTAGGTATATTGGGACAGGGGAAGATTGATGACACACTGCATGAATTTGAGTTGACTTGATTTTTTTTCAAGCTCCAATCTGAATGCAACCCAACTTAATTTGGCTGACCTTTTCCAATCCAAGCTTGAGCCAAGTTAGCCTACATCACATGTTTGTTTGTTGATTTTTTCCGCACCAGATGGACGGAGGATGGAGGCCCTGATGATGGTGGCCTCCTTCCAAGGGCTGATGCGGGTATTGCTGATGACGAGAATACGACACTGGTTCGACCGGTGTCGGCACGGGAGGTGGAGGAGGCAGTCTGGGCTCTGGCAGCAGATAAGGCTCCGGGACCCGATGGGTTCCCCCCTTTCTTTTTTCGGAGATATTGGGGTATCATTCGGGGTGCAGTGGTTGAGGCTGTGCAGTGCTTCTTCACTCAGGCAGCTATGCCTGAGGATTGGAAGGCCACCTTCATCACGCTCATTCCGAAGCGCCAGGAGGCGGTAGAGCCGGGTCACTTTAGGCCCATTAGCTTGTGCACAACCTTGTATAAGGTTGTGGCAAGAATAATGGTGGGCAGGATAAAGCCTCTATTGCCGGGCATCATCAGCCAAGAGCAGGGGGCCTTTGTAGCGGGGAGAAACATTTCCCACAATGTTATGTTGGCCCAGGAGATGATGTGGGATCTTCAGCGAGCATCGAAGCGGCGCAGCTTGATGGTAGTCAAGCTGGATATGGAGAGGGCATATGACAGGATCAGGTGGAGCTTTCTGCGGAAGGCTTTAGAGGCCTATGGCTTCCACAGGAGATGGATTGGATGGGTCCTAGGGTGCGTCCAGAGGCCAAAGTTCTCTATTTTGGTCAATGGCACACCGTCGAGTTTTTTCGAGTCCACTATGGGACTGCGGCAGGGGTGTCCCTTATCCCCTTACTTATTCATTATTTGTTCTGACATCTTGTCTCGTTCATTGCAGGGTGTGTGTACTAGTCGGGAGCTGGAGGCCTATGTCCCAGCACCGGGGGTGGGACCTATCTCTCATTTATTGTTTGCTGACGACTGTCTTCTTTTGACCAGGGCGCATGCTTCTGATGCACGGGTACTCGCTAGAGTGCTGGCAGGTTACTGCGCGGCGTCCGGACAGAGAGTTAACTTCATGAAGTCAACCATTCAGTTCAGCCCTAGCACGGAGATCAGAGTCAGACTGGAGATAAGGAGGATTCTGCATATACCAGAGCAGGAGGGGACATTGGTCTACCTGGGAGTCCCTATCACAGGCCGGAGACTGCGGGCGACAGAGTGCTCGGGGCTGGTACAGCGGGTCGAGGGCAGGCTGGAGGGATGGAGGGCATCATCTCTATCCATGATGGGGAGATTGACACTGGTCAGATCGGTGTTAGGATCTATGCCGGTATATCTCATGGCCAACACTGTGGTCCCAAAGACGACTCTGTTGAAGATTGAACGTCTTCTTCGGAGTTTCTTGTGGGGGTCTCATAGTGGGGGCCATGGGGTACATTTGGTGGCTTGGGAGCAGGTCTGCCTCCCCATCAGTGAGGGGGGCCTGGGAGTGCATTCCCTCATGGAGCGGCGTGAGGCCCTTGTTGCTCGACACGCAGCCCGTTTCTTGCTGGAGCCGCAGGGGCTTTGGAGCAGGGTGATGGCAGCCAGATATGGTCGAGGGGGCTCTGAGGTGGCACGGAGTGGCCGCCGAACTTCCTTTATGTGGCGCGAGATTGGGAGGTATTTGCCGACTGTGTCGGCTAACACCAGGTGGCTGATAGGCGATGGGCGGAGCATCGATGTGACCGATGATCTATGGGTGGACACTATGCCTTTGAGATGTTGGCCGACGATGGTGGATACTGAGGTAGCAGAGGGGCTTCGGGTGTGTGACCTCCTAGCACCAGGGAGGATAGAGTGGGATGACACCATACTACATCAGCTGTTTGGGACACATCTTGCTGAGAGGGTACGCTCCCTTCCAGTACCAGATTGCGAGGGACCAGATGTTAGGGTCTGGGGCACCTCATGCAGGGCCAGTGTCAGGCTGGGTGATCTATCCCGGGTCATCCAGCGGGAGCATGAGCGAGGACCGGACTGCGCCTGGATTTGGAGGTCCGGACTCCATCCGAGGGCAGCACTCTTTTTATGGAAGGTGATGTGGGACCGCCTTCCGACGAGAGCAGTGTTGAGCCGGCGTGGTCTGGGGATCCCCGCGGAGTGCGGGGATTGCGGTGTAGATGAGACTGTGGATCATGTACTATTTCAGTGCACTTGGGCGAGATCGACATGGCTGTGGACAGGTACCCGGAGGAGGTGTGGCAGGAGAGGAGACTCTTCCTGCAATTGATACGACAGGGGTTGGCCAATCCCGGGTCATGCCAGGAGGCCACCCGAGCGACTTGCACAGCCCATCAGATCTGGCTGGCAAGGAACGCTCGCACCTTCAGCGGGCGCAGGATGTCGCCGAGGTTTGTTGCGGAGTCTGCTCGAGCACTAGCGATGGAGTCCAGATTTCCTACCCCCTTAGACACACCCTTGATAGCTTGGGACACCTGGGGTTCCTCTTCTGCTCAGGCAGCTCCTCGGACGGTGTTTTTCACCTGGGAGCCCCCATCCCCGAGCTTCTTCAAGGTAAACTTTGATGGGTCGGTGCTGGATAGAGGTACGCGAGGCGGGGCAGGCTTCGTCATACGGGACCCTCACTCTAGGGTTGTGGCAGCGGGTGGCTGCCGGTTGTTCGACACATCAGTTCCAGGGGCAGAGCTGCGAGCCGCCTGGGCAGGTCTTCGCCATGCCCGGCGGGTACTACAGGCCAGCTCGATTATCCTGGAGGGTGACTCGGCTACAGTTATTGGGTGGATCCGGCAGGGACTGAGTGGTGAGAGCAGTGACCATCCTCTGATCCGGGACATTAGGATGATGGTGAGGGATGGCGTGGCCTTTCAGGCCAAGCATGTATTCAGGGAGGCCAACGGGGCGGCTGATTGGGTGGCTGCATTCGCGGCCCACCATTCTGGATACGCTCTGTGGGCTGGAGAGAGAGAGAGTTGTCATTGGCACTTCGTGAGATTGTGTATTTTGACTTTATTGGGTGTATTCAGACACGCGTTGTCTGAAACCCGGTTTTAGCAAAAAAAAAAAAAAAAGAGTCAGGTTTTGGATTAACTCAACCAAAGTTGCATGTCTATCATTAAAAGAGAAAGGATGGACATAGATATTATACATCATTTCATATAAACTTAATAACTTGTTATCCACCTTATATATGCTCCGGGATTTGAATTGCTCCACTGGACCTGATCTAATAATAATTTCTCCATTTCTAAGGAAGAAAAATATCGTACTTTTAGTGGCAAGGAGAGCCAGCCTGATTCCACACGGTTAGACGTGAAAGGTGGCTGTATTTTCAATGACTTCCCATTTTTTCCATTAATGTGATTTACTATCCTTTCAACGAAAGAGATGGATAAATAGATAACATATTTGACTTCAAACAATACATTGAACATCTCCTACTTTCCTTTGTTTCGGCAAGGAGCTCAAAAAGGTGATACGCTTTCCGCATTATAATGGATAGTTCCCGTGTTGTTTCCGTTTCAATTTTGACTCAGTCCTACTTGTTCCTATCGAACTCATTACTGTTCTTGTTGGTCCAAAAATTATAGTAAACGTAATTATCTCTATCTAGCTAAATTTTCTTCAAAGATACCTCCTCTCTCTCTCTCTCTCTCTCTCTCTCTCTCTCTCTCTCTCTCCCACCCCCACCCCACAACCCATCTTTCCTTCTTGCTTTCATTTTTTTTTTATTTTTTGTTTGTACATCTGGTACTCACACTAATCTCGTCCGAGCATGGTCAGCACTATCGAAAGAAGACTGCTCATTTTTATGATGAAGGAACATCAAACTTCCATGTCCAGAAAATCTCTCCAAGGTAATGGATGGGCATAGGAGGCAGAAAAAAAGCTAAAAATAAATAGCTAACAACCTCTTATCCCATGGATAAATTATATTAATGAACCATATATTTAGCATATTACAGATTCTTCACGTATGGACAACCCGACTCTCGTCAGCATGCACCAACGAGTCCGAAGAAACCCGCCTTCCGAACCTCCCGCCCTGCAACCTTATTCTATAAATACAAGTGCCATAATATTGTTAATTCTATAAATAATAATATTATCTTCCAGTGTAATAATTATTGCTAGTATAGTAATTATGAGATTAATTAAAAGTTACATATAATGAGAACAAAAGAGTTACTTTAGATTTCCAACATTAATTTGAGGAGAAAAGAAAGGAAGGTAATATGAATTACTGGGGATTTTTTTTCTGATATAGGTCTTACATTGATTGTCCTTATATTTAGCAAGGTGGGGTGGGGAGAGGAATAAGGGGTGAATAAAAAGGGCAAACGAAATCTCGCGGTTTCGGAAGGTAAGCCATGTATGCGCTGCTCCCGGCGGACGCGTGTTTAGAATAATGACGCTATCCTGATTTTCTTTCCACTTTTGGGTCAATCCCAGAATTAGATTTATTCGGAATAATATGCATCACGAAAAAACTTCACCACCTTTTGCTCCACCTATTATAACTCCTGCTCTCCTCCTCTCTGTTTCCATCTGCACTTCTGCTCTCTCCTTGTGTTTTCTCCTCCCTCTTTGTTTTTGCTCTTTTGGTTCTGCTTTCGAGTGGCCGTGGAAGCGTCGCTGCCCCTGTTCGACAACGGTGGTGTGGAGTGGATGGAAGGTGGCTTGTTGCCCTCCGATCTCTATCAGCCATACCAGCAGCAACGGCAGCAGATGATGATGGGTCTGTTTTCTTCTCCTTCACCACCGGCGACGGTTGCTCCGCCTTCCAATTCCCCGGCCAGTTTCCCTCTTTTCATGGATCAATCCTTGACTAACCTGTTGGAGAAACAGAGGAACGAGACGGATCAGTACCTTCGCCTCCAGGTACGTTTCTTCTTCTTCTTCGAATCAAGCACAAGTTTGATCTTCTTGATGAAAAGTTGGTGGAATATCGAATTTTTATTCGGTCTTGTATTGCTTCTGAAACAGAGCAACCTGCTGAGAGCCGCGCTCCACCAGCAGAGGAAGCAGCACATGGCCTCGCTTCTCCGGAGTCTCGAGTCGAAGTCTTCCATCCTTCTGAGCCAGAAAGAAGGCGAATTGGTGAAGGCCCGGAAGCGTATAATGGAGGTGGAAGCATGCCTAAGGAGAGCGGAGGAGGAGAGGGAGACGTGGCAGAGGATCGCCAGGGAGAACGAGGCCATGGCCGTGTCTCTGAACCGCATCCTGGAGCAAGTTCGCGAGCCCTGCCTCTCCTCCACCGGCGACTCCTCGCCGGATGCTGACGCCGCCGTGTCGTGCTCCGGCCACCCATGGGCGGTGGAGGAACCGAAGGTGGAGAACGGGATGGGTCTGTGCAAGGTCTGCGGGTCTCGATCTTCTCGCGTGCTGCTTCTCCCCTGCAGGCATCTTTGCGCGTGCGAGCTCTGCGAGGCCTTCCTGAACGCCTGCCCCTCCTGTGGATCCGTAAAGGAAGACAGCTTTGAGGTCTTCTTAGTCTAAGCGACAAAAAAAAAAAAAAAACTTGAACGCAGAGAGTTATTGAATAGAGAGAGACAGGCAGACGGAATTTGCATTAAACGATGACAAAATTTTGGCGACATTAATGGTCTCTTTTTGCTACTGGTTTCTTCCGGTTGAGGGCTCTACTTTTTTTCATGAATTCAGGTTGAAGGAAAGACCAGTCAATTGATCTCTGCTTCCTTTCAAGTTAATTTTGGATTGCTTCTTTCAATGGGAAAGAAAAAGGGTTATGGAGAATCCGCAAGCCGGAGTACGAAACGTTTCCATCCTTGGGATTCTACCGTTGGCCTTTTCGTTTTATTTATTATTATATTGTACTTTTTGCTATCGCTCGTGCCGTTGCTTCTCTGTCTCGACGTGCGGGTTGTTGGATTCGAAAGCGGGCAAGCGGCAGGAGGCTGGAGAGAGAGAGAGAGACGGGGGAAGCATTGAGTGCTTTTTTGTACGGAAACTGAAACTTATGTTGCTTGAAATGGAGAGCAAGTATGAGAACTCCGTGGGAAGCGGAAACCGCCAAGGACTTATCACAGAGTCCTTTTTTTTTTAGCTTTATATGGAGAGGGTATGATGCCGGCGAGGTATTTCGCGGTTTCTATCGGCTTTGGACGTGGATGATTGAAATCTGCACGCCAGTCTTGCAAGTGGCTCAAGGTCGATCCGGACCCAATTTAATAAGTGAGTAGATTGGCAGAATCCAATTTAGGGTCTAAACTAGGATTACAATTAGGCTTTGGAATGACGTTTGCATGGGCTAGCGGAAGGGAAGAAGTGGAGTTGGAGGGAGGATGCTAGGCTTAAGATCCTAATTAAGGTCTATCTAGATGATTAGACTAAAAATTTTATTACATTATTCGATTGAGCCAGTACAATTAGCAAAATTATAGAATTATAGATTGCGCTAAATCTATATTTATAAACTAGCTTTGAAGTGGAGCGGGTGGCATCCCATAGAAAGAAAGAAAGAAAGAAAGATTCCACTTTTTCTAGATACTTATGAATATACGTTTAGTCCAACCTAAAATTTTATGATTTTGCCGATTGCACTGGTATAATCTATAAATCTAATAAGATTTTTAGCCTAATCATCCAATTAAGCTCTTATACGGAACGGAACAAAGGCAATGACGGAAAGTAAGTATTCTCTAGTTAGGATAAAACTTGTGATGGCTCAATAGCGCATTGTTTAGGATCACGATAGTGTGATCATTGAACTGGCCTTCTAGAGTTTTCACCTTCTCGCTTTGAACTGGAGAGGGTCTGAAGTCATGGGTGAAGCCATGAATGATGGAAATGAGACGGTAATTGGTAAGTTTAAGGTGGAAAATGTTAACATTGCCCTCGTATTCTTTATTGCTGATATGGCATGAATAAATATTGATGTGGTATTCTATTTATAACCTACTAGTTTTTTTATTATACCCCATGTGTTGCATTAATCCTGCCTGCCACATAGGACTAGAGAGCTCTGCAAGTAAACTGGTGGTGCATAAGAATAAAATCCTCTTCATCCAAATCAAACAGAGGGGAGATGGTATAAGTCTACCAGATCGAGGGGTTGAGGAGTTTCTTATGAATTGTGATTTGCAAGCTAGAAAATTCTAGCCTCTTTGCTATAGGTTCGAGAGGCACACACATGGTTAAAATTTACTCTTAACTCGAGCTGCAACATTAAATATCAAATGATTTAATTCGAACTTTATTGATATCACGCATACGATATATAGTAATATTATGACAATAACACTTTTACTAGGGTTATGATTAGTCTAGGAAGATGAAAAATACCTAATCACTCCATCGGTAATTAGATAGGTCGTAGTTACTTATGTCAAAATTGCAATTCAAACTTGACCTAATGTGACCACATTTCAGTCAAAAGGCAACAATTGATAAAGCCAGCTGCAATATAAGAAGGGATATTTTAATATAAATATTTGATAATATTCTTCGAATTTGAACCAAATATATAAGAAAACAGTATGTTATTTCCACATACATTTAAATTTAAGAAACAAATATGTTCCTAGTAATGCTTTGTTAAGCTGCATACTTAACGATAACTTATATGCGACTATCAATCCTTTTTTTATATTAAAAACATGATCATTCATCTTTCGTCTTGCACGGAGAAATGTTTCGTCGAGCTCAACGGTATTCAAAATGGCTTGCATGGACCTTGTGTGGTTGTTCCAAACTCAGGGATGACTAGTTTCATACTAGACATTGTATTCTTTCAGCCACACTCACGAATTCTCGCAATTGTTGAAAAAATTTGAGTTATTCTCTATTTTTGACTTGGTGATGTTCTCCAAATAATTTCCTATGAAGAATTTCCTAACAAATCAAAAAATTTGTTTTGATTTGGTCATAAATTATTTACAGTTAGTTCAAGAATCATTCACAGTAGCATGCTCGTGACGCTATTATTCTTTTCTTCGGGGCATCGCTATTGGTTGTTGTTACTGCCTCTAATACTCTTGCCTCAGTTTAAATATTTCAATAATTTTTCATTTGTTCCCCCAAACTTTATGTATCCAAATTTATTGCGTACCTTGGACAAATTTTTCATATCCCTCTTTTTGAAAACTTGTATTGTTACCTTTAATCGATCTTTTCTTGAATGTTGATCTAAATAGTGAAAACCTCAAATTGTAATAATATTTCTTTTATAATATTATTTTTACTTTACACGAGGGTACTTTAATCTACAATATATATTTTTGAGATCGATAGCTTTGTTTGTAAATAGCAAGAATCTCAACATGATGTGCTTGTAAATAGCTTTGCTTGTCATTCTATATTATATCTAGTTAGCATCTGTCCCATTATATATATTAAGAAAAAGCTTTTGGCCGTATTAGGGTTGCAAATGCGTTGGGTCGGGTCAGATAATAAGGAACCTTGACCCAATCCAATTTCTTATTCGGGTCCTAATTTTGGATTCTGACCCAATCCAATAGAAGATCGGATCAAATCAAGTCGGGTCCACCACTACAATTTTTGATCCAACGTGCCATTCGGGTCGGGTCAAATTCATGTATAATCCAGACCCAACCCAAAAAATTCGGATTCGGTTCGAATCAACCCATCCATGACTTCAGAATTTATTTGTACTCATATGAGCTGCGGCCCGTAGGCCTAAATAATTTTATAGATTCAGGTCGGATCGGATCATAGGATCGAAAACCCAAAATTACTCAATTTTTAAATAGATTGGGTCATGTCTGAATTCAGTTAACCTCGACCCATTTGCAGCCTTAGGGGCTATCATGGTGGTTGGTAGAAAAGGAAAACACTTTTGGATGGAGACCCTTTGGAGGGGACCTTCACTAAAACATCAGAAATCGTGCCCTTATGCGCTCTCACCTTTAGCGGAGAAATGGGCTGGGTTAGTCCAAGGTATGGCAGGCTCGAGCCCAACCCGATTCACGCTTCGCTTTAGTGTTGGCCGGGCTAAGAATTAGGCTCTTTTATATACTGGCCATATTGCCAGGTCGGGCCCAGACCGAGAACGAATCGAGTCTCCGAAAAATCGAACGGTACCCTTATTTTGCCGTTGGTCTCTCACCGTGCACGGCAGAAGCTGCCGCCGACGGCCGAACGGTGAACGGAGCACATGATACGGACATTTCCGCCACTAACGGATGGGTATAGGCGCGATTTTTTTTATCGGGACAAGAAGCGGAAGACTGGACTGTCAAATCCCCTTCTTGCCTGCCCTCTGAGATCTTTACCCACTAACCCTACCTCCTTTTCCCTGCAATCCAAGAAACAAGAAAATCACGGAGGCATGCACCAAGCTAGCGATTATTCCCACCCCTGTGGCCCTATCCCAACCCCAACCCTAACGAATTCCGGCACTCCAATTCCACCCTCTCCTCCGGCCCTCCTTATTCCCACCCCTCCGCCGTCTTCCCTTATTCTCCTCCCTCTTCCCACAACCCCTATCCCGCCCCTAACCGCACACCCTCCGTCCCGTCCTTTCCCCAACCCCACCCTCCTCAATTCCTTCCTCCCTTCCCATCCTACAATCCCTCTCCCGTTCCGCTCGACCAATCCTCGTACCAACCCTATGTTGTCGCACCTCCCAATTCCAACCCCAATCCCTTCGATTCCTCCCCTTACCCTTTTCTCGAAAACGCTCCAAGATTCCATCCTAACGTTGGGAGTTTCGATGAGAGATCGAGTAACTACGGCCCGGGCTTTGATGAGCGATTCCTTGAGAAGAGACCGGAGAGTGGGTTTCGATACGGCCGGGTCGGCATAGAAGACGACGGGCTCGGGGAGGGAGTTTTTGCCTACGATGGCGGTAGCGTGCAGCCGTATGGTGCTCCGGGAATTGGGCCTGCGAGGTCTTCCTCGGGGTCTTCTTGGTCGGGTTTTGATGACTATGGGAGGCCTTTGGAGTTGTCTTCTGTGGAGGAGGAGGTGGTGGGAAGCAAAGGGAAGATCGTGAGGGCGGTGCCCAAGGCGGAGGACCAGCAGGATGTCAAAGACAGTATGCAGAAGTTCCGGGTCAAGCTGTTGCCAGAAGGAGGAGGGCAGAGCACTATGGATGTTCTTTGCCAGGTTTGAATGTAAAAAGAGTATAAAAACCCGAACTTGATCTTAGATTCCTTGCTACTGATGTCTCAATTCTCTGTCTTTCTAAGCATTAAAACCATAACTAGAAGTGTGGGATGAAATTTTAGTTGATAGGATTTGTTTGAAATCATCTTGATAGCTAGATTTTTTTTTTCTTTTTAATTCTCTTGACATTCACAATAAGAAGAAAAAGGCACTTGTCCTTGACCACAAGTTAAATAGTAACTGTTGCGGAAGCCAGCTCCCGGCCGCAATCCAGTGTTTTATTGAACTTGTGATTTGATTTGATAGATTGGTTTGGATGGAAGTCGGATGGTTGACCCAAGCAATAAAAGAACATTGAGAATCTACCCACTTGAAACTGTTACGAGATGGGAAGTAAGTTGATTTTCGGTCAGAATTTTGAACTATATACTTTTTCTTTTTTAATTTCTCTAAAATATCCGTAAAGTGTTCATATTTTTTTTCTACAGGTAGTAGATTCATCTACTTATACCTTCTGGGCTAAAAGCTTGGGTGACATCGAACCACAGCGTGAGGCTGCAATCAAACAGATATACTACCAATACCATACTTGACACTGTGGCCGCTGCGGTTGGTTAGGCATACAAGCTTGGTTTTTTTCTTTTATTTGAGTACTTTCTAGCTATTGTACTTTTTAGCATGATATAATTTTCTTCTTCTTGAGCCAAAACTTTTTCCGCCCGGAAGTAGTCTGGCAAATGAGCAAGCTATTCGCAGGCCAGCTTTTCCATGTCATAATATCAAAACTTTTAGTTGCAAAATTTGTAATTCAGATGTAGAGACTATTAACAGTGAGCTATGGATAATTGAAAATGCATTGACTGACCACTAGCATTATGAATAACACGTCCTACTGTACTGTAATGTGAATAAAATACCTCCTGTTTTTCTTGTAACATGCTTAAACTGTTTGTTCTATGTTTATTGGTCTTTGGGATGTCAATTAGTCCCTTTATTCTCTGTTTCCCTTTTAGTCGGTCTATTGTATTAATTCTATTTAATTCGAAGTGAATATATTTCATTATGCAAGCAATGTGTGCATTTTTGTATGAATTTACAGATTTACTGTATCAAACTAAATCCTAGTATTTAAATCTTCTTCAATCACAGCTGAAAGAGATGGGTGGAAATGGTAGGGTTACTAGAAGCAAATGACCTTCAAAGCCTAGCAAGCCATCTGATCAGCCAACTGAAAAGAAGAAAGGTTTTGTTGACTGGATGAACTTTTTAAAGTCTAGCAGTGAGGAGAAAGACCATTGGGTACGTCGCATGGCCTCTTCTTTATTATTTGGTTTTGTACTCTTAACATCTGCTTTGGTCATATCAGATGACTTGAAGTCTTTCTAAAATAATGGGATTATTGCATGCTACTCCTTTTCAGAAGGATATGCCTTCCTTTCTATTTTCTATATGTGGTTCGATCTATTTACAGTCAACATACTACAATATTAGGTAGAATAAAACTGATAGAGTTTGCCATGATTTGTTGACAGATCATCCATAGACATAGACATTTTATCATGCAATTATGTAGTTTCCACCCCATAGTCCTACCCTTAAGGGTAGATGATCTTCTCCATATTTATTGGTATGTTTCTAATTTTCACTTTGTTATTGAATATGTGTTTGATTTTTTGCTTGGCATAAGATAGATTACTTGAAGGAAATAAGTGGTGCGAGAATAATGGTTCAAGAAGAAAAAGTGTTGCTAATAATAGAAAGCAATGACCTTCGTGATCGTCAAATCAGGAAAGAGACACAGCTTATTGGCTAGGCAATTGCCTAGGCAGCTTACTATAGAACTCACTCAATCATCCTTTAGTTCATATGCCTTATGTAAATTACTAGGATTTGTATTATATCTATCATATATATATATATATATATATATAAAATGGAAGCTCAGCTTATGCAGAGTTCTTTGCTCTCTGTGGGAACACTGATATTAATTGTGGGAGCTTCTGCTCAGCCGTTGTTAAAGTTTGTAGCCATATCTAGTCGAATTTCTGTTCAAGCAATTGAGAAATTATTGATTTTTCTGATTGCTTGGCTTGGAATTTGCGGAGTTATACCATTCAGTGTCTAAGTCTTGGTTCACTACATCAATACAATCCTACTCGCATTGAATTCAGTTCCAGATGAATTGCATTCTTTTTTCTCCATTGCGTCTCTTCATTGTTTTCATTTATTATTTCATTCAATATTTAATCTTGCATTCTAAATGATTGGATTTTTTTTTTTCAATTTTGTCACTTTGTTGTTTTCATTAAATCTTTATTTTTTTCAATTCTAGATGAATCGTATTCTTTTTTCTCCATCATGTCTCATTGTTGTTTTCATTTATTGGTTACATTCAATCTTTAATAATATTACAAAATTAAACCTTAGCACAATTGTAATAAAAGTAATATGCAATAGAAATTTGATATAATTTTTTTATTTTCTATAATTTGTTATATTGCTATAATGCATTTCAAAATGGATAAAAAAGGAGAAAATTATACCTTGCGCATTGCACGAGTTATATACTAGTTTATGAACTAAATGTTTAACATTCCTTGAATAATAACTTGTGAACATGCTGCATAACGGCTCAATTAACACACACAAACAAAAAAACTTTTTAAAGATATTTTAATTTATAAAATCAGGTATTTTGCATATCATACCAATCTTTTGGATATTGCATATAAAACAATATCGCTATTTGCAAATTGGCCCGAAAAATTTTGTTTTTTGCAGCGAACACCTTGGGTTAGGTTTATTCTAACAGATTAGTGGACAAAGTCGTTTTCTTAAGTATTTGGTGGGACTATCCTAACTTAGGGGACGAGATTACCCATATCACACTCCTATCATGATGGTTTTCTCCCTTGCTGCATTGTCGCCTTCCTAACCTTTCCCTTTGACACCTCTGACACCTTGATCATGTTGTGGTACAACAAGCCCCAAATCGAAAAAAAAGAACATAAAATCAATCCAAAAATCAAACAGAATCCACTCTTTTCTTGACTTTTTTCCATAGATTTCTATTAGAAAAATAACAATGAACACCTGAACCACATGATGGTCCTTTTTGTTGACGAGGCAGCAGGAACAGAGATCTCACCCTATGCAATCCAGGCAATACATATCACATTTGCTCTTGTTGGGGTCACCACGAACCCTGCACGAAATGAACAAATTCATGTTTAGAAGAGGCCTCATCCATGGCTGACTATTTTCTTCATTCCCAAGTCATATCATTGGTGTTACCTAACCCCACACTCCCATCTGTAGATCAAAAGCCAGCCCAGAAAAACCCATCTTTAGTCACAAAAAATTAGCAAATATTGAAACTTTGCTATCACTTTCTTCTCCCCATGAAGCCAATCTTTTGATGGTTCTTGGTCGCTAGCACATCTAGTTGTGAAGAAATGCAAAGCCAAGACCAAAACAGAGCAAAGCCCCAAATGACATCTTTCTCACAAACCAGAGCATCAATTAAGAAACAGAAAAGTGGAGATTGTCCATTATCAAGTGTTACCTTTAGGAACCATGAATTGCCACGAAAAAAGTGCTTGAGAGCTTGTTGGAAAGGGTCTGGAGAGATATATATGGGGGTTGGCATAAAATATAAAAACATGTCTTGGATTTTGGCGGCAATATTACCAACAGAGGGTAGTGGTGGAGAGTGGGTGGTGGGTTTGGCGTTGATGGTAGCGCTGAAGATGGAGCAGAAGGTGGTGATCTTCATGGAATGGTGGACCTTAGAAGAACTGGAGCAGTGGATATAGTAGAAGTGCCCAAGCCCTTGTTGCTGAGAGGCTCCAACATTATTGCAGTGACAATGCGGTAGTTGTGATAGAGGACAGGGCTGTTGTCAATGAAGCAGGTGGTCAGCTTCTCAAAGCCATTGCCCTTTGAGAGGAGTGAGGAGATAGGAGAGTTTTTGGGATCGAGGCTAGAGTGGGAAGAACATGAAAGTTTCTTTATGGGCCTTGACTAACCCAAGAGATTGGGATTAGATAACTAGTTTGTGGGGACCCTAGTTGAGAGTAACCTGGATTAAAATAATCATTTACCACCTCTGGATAATTAAACTAGAGACTATTGTTTTATTGAGATGACAGAAGGCTAATAGAGGCTGTTTGCAATTAAGGTTGATATTTTCTGGGTCGATTTGTAAAAAATGATAAGGTTTTGTATATAATATTGATAAAATAATTGGTGTAATATGCAAAAACTATAGAAGATCTGTCATCTAGGCAATTCCCTGGGCACCTTACTATAGAAGTCACCGAATGACTAGGTTTAGTTCATATAAGATCGTTTAGTTCATGTACCTCATGTGAATTACTAGGTTTTGTATTATATTTATAAGCTAAATGTTCAACATGGCTTGAATAATACCTTTTGAACAAGCTGTATAACTACTCAGTTAACACACAAAAAAACCACTTCTTAAGAGATATATTTATTCAAAAGATATTTTAGTTTATAGACTCCAGATGAAACTCATTAATAAAATATAATAGAAGTTATAATGCATATTATTGTTGGATTAGCTCAGATGGTTGAGACTATGTTGCTTCTTTGGTGCCCTAGCTTGCTAGAGATTTGATCTTATCTATAGCGTATGAGAGAACATTTTAGATGCTCATGTGAAATGAGATATATTAGTTTTCACTAAAGATAAACCAGATGAAGCAGGCGACGGGTAAATGCTTTGCATTATGTGCACACATAGGGCCTGTTTGGATGTTGGGAAGATATTATCTAATGGTAAGATCTTCCCAGCAGGTTTTCTCTTTTAACACTACGATGGAAGGGATGCAGTTTGGATTGATCAGGGGCAGCTGCAATGCAGCTAAGCCCAATTTTCAAGGATAGTCAATTCAATTTCAGAGGTGATTTACCTTATCCTGAAAATGGGGATTACTTGTGCTGCTGTCTGCCCCATCTCTTTAAACCACTCCTTGCTGCCATAATTTTAAAACAAAAGGCTTGCCAGGAAGATCTTATCGCATAGATAACATCTTCCTCCAATGTCCAAACAGGGCCATAATGACATGCATGTACATGTGTGTATACGGAAACAGACATAAATAAACACATTTATTTTGTAAAAATTATTAGACTTTTTGTGTGTATGTATATCTCTGTATTTGTATACATGTGTATCTGATTCTTTTTTAAAAAAAAAAATACATGGGAGCTAAACCTAAAGTACTGATGTACTTCTCTTGACATTAAAAAATTTCTAATATGAACAAAAAGATCGGTAGCAAACCCCGGCAAACCTGATCAGATGACATGCTAATGTGATATGAAAGTATTTGCTAGAAAGTTTTTTTTTTATTATTTTTTGACTGATAATATAAAGCTTTCTCCTCTGCTCTTTACAGGCAGAAGTAACTCGAAGACTGAGCATTGCAAAAGAAACAATTAGCAGATCTTCTGGAGTGCAAAGCCATGAAAATCTTGCTAGGAAACTTCAGGTGTGTCTGCAAATTGCTGAAATAATATTAGTTTTATTCCATAATTTTAGTTATTTAAACTGTCTCTGTTGTCTGACCTTGATGTCTTTCATAATACACCCGAATTATGCTGAGCTTGTATGTAAAAAGGGAAAAGGAGATTCAACGAATGCTTGACGCCGATGAGGGAAAGGAGAGAGAAGAAAAGGGAAGGTTCTACATTTTTTTTTTGCACAAGCTGCCACTTTTCTAAATTGGATATTATTAGTGGCTGAATCATGTAATATTATTAATGTTGAACATCACCTTACCAAGTAAATTGTTTTTAAGCATTTGTCCGTGACTATCTCATGTACTGAACTTTTAAAAGGCTTTGGCGGTTGTTTTTGGTTCTTTCTGGACTAGGTTCTCTAATTTGAGTAGACTACTCTTTTTCATTAATGAAAACTTGTCACAGATATATACATTTTAATTGCTAAAATTTCAGTTATGCAGCTCTAGATATAGGAGCATGTTCTTGCCTTCCAAGTTACAAAAAATAGACAGCAGATCAAGCTTTATAACTATCTTGCATCACTTAATAATTTCATTAAATTTCAATATAGCAACTCTTGTGCATTAGTAAAGATTTTTGAGGGGAATGCAATTCTAAGTAGTAAGAATTGATAGATAAATTGGTTGAGCTATTTAGCTTCCCATTCATGGTGGATCTTGAAATGTTAAATAGTAAAGAAATAAATTGTAATGTTGTTTGATACTGCTGAAACAAGTGATGAAAATGTTCACCTGACAGCAGTTTGAAAATAGTGAGGCATAATGCTACAATTTACTGCAAATTTGCTCAGTTATATGTAGGATGACAACTTATTTCTCTTCTTGTGGTCATCTGAGAAGTTTAGTCAACATGTATCCAGAAGTTGTAACAATCTGTCCCTTTATATTTTTAGAGACTTATTTTTAGAGATTGTAAGCAGCTTAGGCTGGGTAAACACATAAAAAGATTGTAGACCAGTATGTAAAAAATGAGGACAGTGAACATGCAGAGCTCGCCCGCTCCCCCTCCCCCCTCCCCCCATGATGCAGCATCATCGCCTCAAAAGCCTTCCATTCTGGTTTGGTGTGAGGGCTTTTGCATTTGGTAGGACTAGATCTTGACTTGTGCAGGGCACAGAATTTTTTGAAAAAATGTTTAATGGCAGTCCTGATTGAACTTATCTTTTCTTTCACAGTCAAGATGAGAAAGGATGCTAATATCTATCTGACACCCATCGTAACAAAAAAAGGTAAACAAGTTATCCGCAATTTTCTATTTTTTGTCATGTTTTTCCCTTTTGTCAGCCATGGAACCCCCTACGCCAACCACCCCCCTCCCCCTCCCCTGCATCTTTAAGGCTTTAGGCTTTGGAGGCCAGCTGCGTGAAGTTGGTCTCCAAGCCTTTCCAATTGGTTCTGGACAGAGTCCAACTGGGGCACTTCTGCATATAGATATTGAATTGGTGTTTTAGAGGCAGACCATAAGAGATACCCAGAAAATGAAAAAGGAAAGAGAATCAGAGTTCTTTCGAAGGCTGTTTCTCTTGTCTATTTTAACTAGGTCACTCTTTTCCTTTTTTTCTACTGTTTCATAATGCCAATGTTCCAATATCCCTGGACCTACACTAATTTTCTTGTACTAGCACTTCTGCTATATTTGAAAACATGGTCTTTGCATGTACATATGCAAGAGTGAACGTGGATGACTTGATAAGTTGATGATAGTTTCTTGAGATTAGCACTTCTGTAGAACTTGATGACTAAAAGGATGCTGGCTACCATCTCCCATAGCTGAAAATTGGCTAAGACGAGACAGAGCAAGCAAGCATGATTGAGAACTAGGGCTGAAAGTGGATCGGATAATGTCCATCCCGATCCATTTTCGTATCCAAATTTATTCGAATATGGATAGAAATTTGAGCATCCGACTAATATCCATATCCGTCAAAGAAAAATGGATATAGATATGAATAGATAACTATCCGATCCGTGTTCGAATATTCGATTTTATTTATAACCTTATTTAATTTTATATGGCACTTATGAACATTTAAGAAAAATAAATGACTACATTAACATGCTATTAACTTGATTAATCATCCACTTAGTAATATCTTTAATTCTGTGGTCATAAAGTTTAATTATCCTATTTATATCCATATTGATATCCATACTTTCGGTTTTCGATTTGTATCCTGCATCCATTTAAAACAAATATGGATATAAATTTTTACATCCGACTAATATCCTTATCTGTATCTGTATTCATCAAATAAAACAGATATGGATATGGATATGCTAACATCCAAACCGATTTCAGCCTATTGAGAACTCCATTGATCCTACAACTCTAGTTTTCTGAGACGGCAACCTATATAGAAGGCATTTTCTTGTATCGCAGATATCTTGAAATTGTGGACCACCCAAGTCCTTCATTTCCTATCTCCATTCTCCAGTCATTTCCAAGCTGTTTGAGAGCACAAATCATGGCTTTAAACATGTATTGAACAGCTCTAGTATCCACATATCTACCTTACAAGGACCTATTGTTCTGAAGTCATCATACTCAATTGTTGATTTTTCAGTCCGACTAGACTATCAAACAAGTGATGTCTTTTCAATAACAGGTTTTTTATAATCAACCTTAAATTATAGTAGCTTACAAAGTTCTTAAGCTTCAAAAGTTGGCAACCCATAAATTTGAGAATGCCAGCATAACATCACTCGTCTGCTATTATCTTGGAGCTAATTTGTTGCTTTTGACAGGAGGAGCTGGACAAAAGTCGTATGGCATCAGCAGGTATGTACCCCTAATTTTTGCTGGTTATCTTATGTGTATCACATTAACCTTATCCAGTCTATACTTCACCCTTCTTGGTCGTTATTGCTTTCAAAGGTTCAAAGTCATCCGATGGGTCCGGAAGGAGGATGAGGGAAGTTGCATACCCCACATGCACGGTCATTCTGCAGGTCTGTATATACATCTGAATGCAAAGATAGGGGCGAGCCTGTAGACACAGAAGGCATGGTGGTTTAGGTAATTGTTTTGAGCAAGTGCCTCCCTTTTTGCAGGTTCAAGCCCCTCCATCTGGTTCTGAAACAATAGAATGTGGAGTCTGCCAACATCCCTTCCTTGTCAGTTCCCGTTGAGAGCTGCTGACCACATCATATCATGGTGGCTCATCGTATTTACAAATCATTGGTACGGATTTTGTATGTTTACATAAATAGATTTTACAGTTTAATGTTTTCTTTGAGGTTCTATTATTTGTACTATGGGTTTGGTATACATGAATTTGATGAACGACCATGATGTTTGTATATAGCTAGTTTCAGATAAAGCAGGGGCAAGACTAGAAACATCAGATTATCGTATCAATTCCTTTTCCTGTGACCAGGGAAATGATATGGAAATTGATTTCTTATAATCAAGTTATAGCTTTTATTCTTTTTGCTTCAAAAAAGTAGCATCTGTCCTTCCTGATATGGAAAACTAGAGGTTTTTTTCTACAAAAGAATAAAACAATTGGGAGGAATTGCACGTAATGCATTAGACCTATCATGTTGCATGCTAATTAAAGCCAGAATTTGATCATGGCAGTGCCATCCCTCTTGGCAAACATGGCAAGCATAAGAAGTAGCTGTGACAGGTGATTTTCTGGTTGCGTTCGTTATGTGAAATTACATCAGTCATTACGAGTATCTATTCTAAAACTCATTATGTGCAATATCTTGTTGATTAATGGGAATGTAAGACTAGAATTTTAAAGAGTTGCTATGTTTTTTTTTTGGCTGTCACAGGATCTTTTTTGATGTTTTACATCCGAGCATGAGAGGTTAAGAGGACTTCGATACACAACTCTGAAAAGGTGGCGCTTCAACCACTATCGTCAAAATTTTCTGGGGAAAAAGGTAGGCATAAGAAGCCTAGATTCAGTTGAATTTTTTTTTGGGACAATCTCATTCAGTTGGATATAGATTATATGCAATGCAGTCATCATCTATATATTGTCGAAAATAACTCCGGCATTCAGGCTCCCTCAGAAAAACTGTGGATGCTAATAAGCGTTAATCTGCAGATTATCATATAGATTGGAAAATGAACATGAATACTGATATAATTTTAATTCTGAAATTCATAGCATGCGATCAGATTCATAATTTTTAATCAAGCCCGAATATATGCTGAAATTTTATTTGGACAAATGATAGGGGTTCTGTGATCAGATGGGCTAGACCTGCCAAATCCAAGACCGCTTAATATTTCATTAATGGCTATTTAGTCGTTGCCGTATAAATACATGAAAACTATGCATTTTGTGCAATTTCATATACCTAAGATTAAAAAATAAAAACTACTATTAATATAACCCCGCCCCCCAATAAAAACCCCAAAATGGCCTGCTATTGAAGTGTAACAGTTGAGTTGTATCAGATGGAAGGAGTGATACTGCATTTACTCTCACGCACGGTCAGGCACATGCATGCATGCACGCATCCACACGCACACACACAAGGACAACGGGCTGCATTTAAAGAACCGCTTTATAAAGTATGAACCCAACCATCTTTCTTGATATCGCTTCTCACTTCTTTCATCTTTTGTTCTCTGCAGAGGAGGACCAGCCACCTCTCTTCATTAAAGGAGTATGTTTCTGAGGGCTCGTTTGGTTCGCAGGAAGCATTTTCCTTTCTAGGAACATGATTCCTGAAAAACAAATTCCTAGGAAGAGAATGCCTAAAGAAAGTACTTTTGGCATGTTTGGTTGACCATGGGAACGTGACAAATTTCCAAGGTGCTTATGTTTGGTTGGTCATCCACTTTCCTAGGAAAGTTATATATAATTCCTATTATGCCCTTAATAAAAATTAAGTTTTTAATGCCTCTTTAATGCTTCTTTAATGCTGAAGGGACTTTTTGGGAAAAAGTAAAAATGGAGTGATTCCCGCCTCATGGGAAAGTTACTTTCCCATGTTTCTCATGGGAAAGACTTTCCCATGAAATGTGGGAATCACATTCCCATGGGAATACAACTTTTCCTTCTCTCTTCTTTGAAAACTCCAACCAAACAAGAGGCATATCATTACTTTTCCGTTGACCACACTTTTTCCCTTTCTTTTTCCGCGAACCAAACGAGCCCTGAAGCTTATCTCGCGGAGGCACAATTGGATTAGCATGAAGAAAAAAAAAAAAAGAAATCTCCTGTTAAACTCGTGATCATGGATTCAATCCCAATCATCCATCCAATGCCCGTTGCTAGTCGCATCAACCAGCAGAGACATATGGCTATGTACTGATCTCTCGGGCTGAGCTACTATACATCACATGAAAACCACGCTTAATAACAGTGATCTTTTTGAAAGGGACGGGACGCTGGGGTCCATCAGACTAAAGAAGACAAGGATTGATGGTTCGGGCAATTAGTCGGATGAGCTTGACCGGGGTGACCTCAAATGGATACCGAAACCTTCTCAAGAATCCGGAAGATACATCCACATAGAGAGAGGTAACTCTCAAGCTCTGCCGCTCTCTCATGAGGCCTCCTCTTAGATGCTACAGTGGGCAAGAAAAACACTGATTTTTTATTTTTTATTTTTTTGGGTATAATAGTGGCTCACATGTAACGGATATGAATGTGGCCAACAAAATCAGAAAGTAAAATGCTACATAGACTTTGGCACCTGCCTATGGTCTACCTAAGTGAAGCCTCCTGAGTGGTGAGCTGCATAGAAGGCTACCCAGTCAGCCATACAATTCTGGTTTTCTTTGGAGAGAAGACTAAAGGTCCGTTTGGGGGAGCTTTTGAGAGGCCAAAAAGCATTTTCTGGTCCTCTAAAAGTATTTTTGGACGAAAAAAAAATGTTTGGTAAAAATTTCGGAGAGCTGTTTTAGCTTTTTCAGAAAGCTAAAAACAGCTCTTGGGGAGAAACCTCATTTTGGAACCTTTCGAAAAATTTGGTTTTAGCTTTCTCGGAAAGCTATTTTTTTACCAAAATATCTTTATTTAAAAGTTTCTTTTTTCTCTCAAAACCCTCCATCTCGCTGCCTCTGTCTCTCATCCGCCCTCTCTCTCTCTCCCTCTCTATCTTCTTCTTCCTCTCAGTGCCATTCCCATGTTCCTTTTTTTTTTTAGGAGGCAGCCTGTGGTTGCCCACGGTGGCAGCCACCACGCCAGCCACCACCCGTCGCCGGCGACCCCTCTGCAGGTCGTCGCGGCGCTACTTGTGGCGCGCGGCCGACCCGTGGAGCGGCCGGGCTCAACTGTGGGGTGGCCGGGCCTCTGCCAGCCGCGGGATTGCAGCGTACCAACCGCAGGACTAGGGGGCTATGGGGTGAGCCGTCTCGGCTCCCTTCCGCATAACCCGGCCGCGGCGTTCCAGCCGCAGCGAAGCCCCCATGGCGGTGGAGTTGTGGGATGGCAATGTCTGCCCGCGGTGGTGGTGGGCGAGCTGCCTCGGCTTTCTCTCGGGGCCCCCTCTCGCGGCCTGGCCCCCCTCCGGCGCCACCAACCTCGCGGGAGGAGAAGAAATGAGAAGAAGGGAAGAGAGGAAGGAGAAGATGAGAAGAAAAAAGAAAAGAAAAGAAAAAAAAGAAAAGGAAAGAAAAAAAAGAAAAAAAAAAAAGAGAAAAGGAAAGAAAAAAAGAAAATAAATAAATAAATAAATGTATAAATAAATATGTATATAAATGAATGAATTAATAAATAAATAAATATATTTCAATGAAATAAAATAATAAATAAATAAATGAGTGAGTGGCAAATAATCTGATATAAATAAATAAATAAATAAATAAAAATAAATATTAGTAATTATTTAATTAATTTTATTATCCAGTTAGAAAATTTGTTAGAGAGATAAATGGTCATCTGAAGAGTGAAAAATTAATTTATTCTAATAATTATAATATTTTATATATTTATTATTGTATTATATTATTAATATAATATTATATTACATTACAATATATTATGTTAAATAATTTAATATTATATTAAATTATTCTATAATATACAATGTTATATGACTATATTATAATAATATTATATTACATTACATTAATATTATACTATATTATATATTTATATATTAATATATATTATATTTTATTATGCTCTGTTGTATAATACTAATAATGTCATTTATGGTCATTTTGTGTCACAAAAGTACTTTCTCAGTTTATTTACCAAACATGTTAAAGTACCCCAGCATTTTAAAAATGTAGTTACCAAACAGCAAATAGTTTTTTATAAAAGCTCTACTTCTAAATGCTTTACTGCCAATAGCTTCTCCAAACAGAGGCTAAAAATTATGGATTAAACTAATCACTAATGAGCAGGAGAGCATCTTGGGCGCATATGAAAGGAAAGGCAAACTGCATGGCTATAAAAAAGAGCTTATTGCTCCTATTTTTTGTTTTTTTTGTTTTTCATGTACGGATGGTTCCCCTCATAGAAGGTCACTGGCACTCATACATCACATCTAAGTTTAGCATAGTGCAGGCCCTTCAGTGTCTGCATAAAATCTTGCACGTAAATAGCTGTGGGTGGGCATCGGAGCACTCAGGAAGATAGAGCCTTCAATGGAGTGGCGAGAGAGGTCTGCTTCAACCTATCAAGTAAATTAAAAGAAAGGAAAAGTTGTCAGCAAAAGCAATAACTAGGCTAAGGCCAAGCAAATGCAAACGCCAGCCAGAGGCTACAATCCGTCCAGAAATTAATTGCACAAGGACCGAGCGGCAACGAAGTTAAAAAGTCACGGATATACCCGCGGATACACTGGTAAATATAGAGATAAATTTTTTGCAAAATAAATTCTAACTCGTTGGATATGATTTATAAAATCTATCAGAATTATATCACTAAGTTTCTTAAGATAGCAATGTTACTGCAATAACTCAAATAATAGAAAAAAGTTATAGTATCTACATGGCGTCGAGTAGAAGTACTGAGTGTTTACATATTTTAATTTCAAAGGATAATGCTTTCCTTTTTTTCTTTTTAAAAAAAAACAAACAATCATGACAATTTGAAAAACTAAATAAAGTAATTTACCCAAAAAAATAAAATATGAATCATTGAAGGCTCCATTTCACCAAAAATAGAAAACAAGTATGAATCAAAAGAAAGCAAGAAAATAAGTAAAAGTTCAATTTAAGAGCAATTTTTTTGTTTTTTTTGTTAAAGCAGATGATTCATGTAGTTTGTGTATGAATATATCTAATAAAATCAGAAAATAATAAGATTTGGAGATCTGTAGGCAATTTTTCACCAATGCCCAAATATGTGGGTTTGCTTTGGGTTATTTTAGGAAAAAGAGAGGTCATTTGTTGAGAAGATAAAAAAAAACGTTTGAGTTGTTGTTTCCTACAGGAGAGGAGGAGAGGAGAGAGTAAAACGGAGGGAAGAGAGATGTACGGGGACTAATCCCACGTATCCAAACCACCCAAAACTATTACGTGAGAGATCCAAGGCATGTTTTTCTTAAAAAAACAAATATTGGGAGCTGTGAATCACGTGGTTTTCCCAAGGTTATGTGTTTCATGCGTGTGTTAGATCACAGGAAAACAATTTCAATGGAAAAGATCTAGTCTGTCCCCATTTTAGATTAATAATCACTAGGATACATATTAAATTGGAAAAGTAAGAATCCATATTAAATTTGAATATTGTATTTCTTAATTAGAGATTATAAATCACATCCAACATCTTAGATAATTAGTGCAGACCCCTGGTCATCGAATAAAGAATCTTATTTAGATTTTTGTGTGAATGCCCATATATTAGCTACTCTACATGCATACATATATATATATATATATATATATATATATATATATATATATGAGTAGAACTAATATATGGACATCCCCACAACAGTCCAAATACAATAGGTCTACATCGGATAACCGAGAGTCTGATCGATGATTCGAGTCCTTGGATATGGTCTTCTATTTCTAAATTGTTGGATGTTAAAAAATGGTGATTGAGGATTCTTAGTTATGTATCTAGTACTTAAAAATACGTATTTTTTGTATTATATAACTTATCCATTTGTTATGATTAGATGCATAAGCAATGTATATACTATAGTCTCCAAATTATATGATTTTTTGACAATAAATATCCCAATAATTTATATCATATTTGATGGCTTGGATCATCATATTATATATATATATATATATATATATATATATATATATATATATATATATATATATATATATATATATATATATATATATATATTATATGTGTTCGCGCGCATGCGTGCATGCACATGTAAGATATATATAATGGTTGTTTGTTTTGAATTTGTAGTGCACATATTTGAATTATATTTGTTAATATGGTGCAAAATTTTCTCATTCCACTCGGTAACAAAACTCTTAAACATCACAAAATATCAATCCAATACTGATCGGTAAATCTTTGTAATGTACTGTTTCTGATTTACACGGCCAAATTAGAAAATCATTGAACTCATCTTTCAGAGTAAGCTAGAATTTAAAAAAGGAAAAAACGCCCTCCATGCGACATCATATCCACCTTCCTAATCAACCAATATTGAAAGCAAACCTCAGCGACGCAAATGATACGTTTGGTATACGATAAACCCACCCCATGAAAACCCTTTATCGAAAGATCTGGCGAGCGTGGTTTCAAGCATTAACTCCTGAAAAGAATTAGACATGCTCGGACCCACAGCTATTGCTCCCATGCATTCTTTTATTACCCCTGTCGGAAGCTTGGCCCAACTGCATCGATCCACGCCACCAAGCATAAATGGGAAGCCTGTGCTCTCCCATCCCTTCAGCAAACGAAGTCGTCCCGAGAGCAGCATCCAAGAGTAAAACAAAAAAAAAATGCAGCTTTCCTTCTCAAGAGCTGCTCATTTGGCTCTGCCCATTCTTATCCATCTCTCCCAACTTCTCCTAACACTGGCCCAGACTATTAATCAAACCACCCCATTGGTGCCCGCTGTGATTGTGTTTGGAGACTCCATTGTCGACCCGGGCAACAACAACGCCATCAAGACCATCGTCAAGTGCAACTTCCCCCCCTACGGCGTGGACTTCATCGGCCACAAGCCCACCGGAAGGTTCTGCAATGGAAAGATACCAACCGATTTCATAGGTACGTACAGCTGCGGACGTCTGTAACCATGTACGTGCTCGCTTTCATTTACCGCTTGGCTTAGTTAAAACCCAAGATCATCTTGCTCCATCCTTCCATGAAATCTTCTTATGAAAGCATCATATGTCAAATCATTGACAAGCTAAAGTTACTCGCAGTGTAATTCTGATGAGCCAAGTTGGCTAGAAAAGAAAATTTTAAAAAAAACGCACATCTATGCACCCAACCCTCTTCAGTTTGATGTCTTTTTCAGCTTCTAAGCTAGGAGTAAAGGAGCTGCTGCCGGCTTACCTTGGCACTGCTCTGGGACCAGAAGACCTTCTCACAGGTGTTAGCTTTGCTTCGGGTGGGACGGGATTCGACCCTCTCACATCCAAAGTAGTGGTATTAACTTTTTCCAGATCTTATTTCTCGACTACTGTGCTATATATGCTTTCATATATAAACACACCTTGATAGATCTATTTTCTTCTAAAGATATCAGTGCTTTTTTTTTGTTACTTAAATTCGGTTGATTTCAGTCAGTGATTTCCATGACGGAGCAGTTAGAGCTGTTCAAAGATTACATGGAGAAGGTGAGAGCCATTGCAGGGGCGAAGAGAGCGGAGGACATCTTGTCCAGATCTCTCTACGTAGTATGTGCGGGGAGTGATGATGTTGCCAATACGTATTTTACGACACCTTTTAGGAGGACAAACTATGATATTTCTTCGTACGTCAATTTATTGCTGCACTCAGCTTCCAATTTTCTTCAGGTAAAGTTTAGTAATATTTGTTTCCATTCATTTTTCTTTAAAATAAAATATGCAACTTAAGGCTTTCAATGATGAAAGGGAATTCTATTAGCTAGAGACTGTCTTTGTTATATATTATTTCCTTTGTGATTTTGTAAAGAAAAAGAAAAGAATTTGAAAAGCTTTATAGAGTTAGCTGATACATGCAGACTGAGAGAACGTTGTGATCCTAATTAAATTTCATGATATTATTATCATGATCGAGATGCCATTAGCCTATGATTAGTATGTCTTGATGAACTGATGTATTTATTTGTCTGCAAGGTTTCAGTCATTTTTATTAAAATCACATAGTTCCTCAAACTCTCCGAATGAACAAGGGAGTATGATTTCTTCTTATCAGACAAATTCAAAATGTCTAAATCGATTACAGCAATTTTTCTAGAAATCTGCCACCTTCGAGGTTTGGAGTGAGTTGAGGGAAGTATACAAGCAGTTGGCGTCATGAGTTGGCTTAGAAATTTGAATTGGGTTCCAATCAAGTCCAATTTTAATTAATGGAATGCGATCTTTTGAACTTGTTAGCTGGTTCATTCAGATCTAATTCAAGCCTAGCCTACTTTTATGAGATACATATTAAAGTTTATTTTTGGACTCATGTTCCAAAGTCGAGTTGACTAAGAGTTGGATCCAAATGCATCCACCGCACCATTCTCTTACATGTATGATCATGGTGATACTAGGCATACGTCCTACCGAGCCAGATTTCATCTTGGAAATGGATAGCTGTCGCTCATCTTTCAACTTGTCATAGCATACCAATACGATGGACAATATCCATCTATTTTTTGAGATGAGCAACATGTCACCCATCTAAATATATTCCAGTCCTCGAGGTGCAAAACATGCATCGCATTAGATCCGGACTCGCCCGTCCGATGGTCGAATTGAATTTAGGGCTAGCTAGAGACTTTGATGTGGGTAGTTGGGTAGCACATGGTGGGGCTTGCAATGTCTGGCTTTCCTGCTGGCTGCTGCCCGTGCAGTGAGGCTGCCTTCCTTCATCCTGCACGGCAGTGCAGCTATGAAGAGGGATTTGTGCTCATTTAAAGAGCTCTGCCCACTGCATCTTTCACAACGCTGGATTCATTAAAGCTTATGTACGGCCATAGTTGGGTTACGTTGAGCATTAAGCCTAGCCCAACTCAACGCCTATGTATTCCAGCCCAACTGAACTTGATTGTTTGGTTAATTTTTTCGAACCCAATCTCTTCATGTACTGAGTCTTGGTTTAAATTGGTATTGTGTTGGGTCGGATTAAATAAATTAGATAGGATTGTATAGATAAGTTGATATCGAAGAAAGTTTTGGATATTTTTGTTAATTTGGATATTATAGCTTAAAGGCATAGTCGTATAAAATATATAAGTATCGTTTAAATATGAATATTGATTTATTTGTTTATTTACCAGGTAGAACAAGATTAAATTAGGTTTGAGTTTGAGTTGTGTTTTAGTTCAACTCTAGCCCAATCCAACTTAGGATCGGATTGAGATTCTTTAACCCAATCCTAATTCAAGTTCGCCAAACCTCTGCCCAATGAGTTGGACTACTTTAGGTTGAATCCAACCGAAGATGCACACCAAAAGTTAATATATGAAGTAGATCGTTTTAAGTTTCTACAAGTCAATAACCCCATTATTATGACTTTCTTATGAAACTATTATTGGTCCATGTAAAGGTTATTGTAATATTATTTATTCAAATCTATCTTAACTAAAAATTAATATTCAAGAATGAAATAACAGTCATTACTATAACAATTCTTATTTGTATATTGCAATGACAACTATTAGTTTGTAATAGAAAATAACAAAACTATACATTTGAATCATTATTCACAAAAAAAAATTCTATGGATGGTAAGATTATTTGAATATAAAACATTTTATTTAGGTAAGTAGTGCAGTTGTTAAACATCTACAGTTGAATATATCAACAAGTAGATAATGGCCATATAAATTTCTTTTTATTGATACACAACATAATGGACCCATGCTGAAACCATTATAACAACCTTTTTAGTTTTATGGCAATTAATTTAATCCTTTCTTGGCATCTTTATAAGCAAGGTATGAAGGTTTTCATATGGCAACTTTTTATCGACCACCTTGACCCATAGCCGGTGTATAGCTTGCATGACAGAGTTTGGACGCCATGCGGCTGAAGGCAAATTCCCATGACCTTGTGCCGATTTCAATGTCCTGTTTGCAAGAAGAGGTGCAATCAAACTTATATAAGTTTGCAAACATTGTTAGACCATTAAAGATGTAATTAACATGGGTTGTGTTATAACTTAGCTCACCATTCAGGACTTGGATCAGTTTGAGACATCATGTAGGCTATCTTGAGTCAAGCTTTGACCGAAAAATCTCAAGTTGATTTCAAATTTTAGTCAAGCCAATACTGAGAATTTGAGTAATCCATCCAGTTCACCCATTCCAATCTCATATAGCATGCAAACAGTTCAAATTGCCAGAATAGAACTCGAATTCTAATAGCAAGCTCCGAGCTGAACGTAGTCCTAGACTCCCAATTATGCTCTACTGTAAACTTAGGATTAATCATGATAAAACCTAACCTAACATCACCTGCCCCACTTAACCTACCCCTACATAGCTTGTGCTTCAGTTCGATTTGTGTTTAAAAGGTTTAATCTAGCCTTGGGTTGGGTTGAGACCAATTATGTTATTGGTTAGGTTTGGCATGAGTTGGTGCTCAACCTGGATTTTTTTTTCTCCGAACTTTTTATTTTCTAATGGTGTATTAGGAAAAATAGCTGGATTATCTTTGAGTTGGGAAAAATCTTTTCCCCAACTCAAAAATTGTTTATGGTGTTCAATCTTTGGTTCCAGAACTTCTTTCATTTAATATGTTAATCTCTTTCACAACTAGTTCCATATGAAGGTCTTGATCATGCTTTCTCTATGGTCTCTCACATGTAACTCTTCCAATGCTAGGAGCTTATCCACCTTGGAGCACGAAAGATTGGTGTTACGAGTATCCCTCCAATAGGATGCGTACCATCACAAAGGACTCTATCTGGAGGGATTTTAAGAAATTGTGCACCTGGTCATAACCAAATGGCAGAACTTTTCAATTCAGGGCTAGCCAAGGAGATACGAAGGCTTAATACCAAGCACCGAGGAGTTAAAGTGGTCTATATCGACATCTATAGTATTCTACTTGATATGATTGAACGTCCTAATAACTATGGTAAGTAATAAGCATTGCGGCATCCTCTATGCAATAAAACATGCTTGTGTATAAGTTCATCCTCAAATATGGATGATATATAACCAAGGTCTGCTGTGTCGGTACCGGAGCCCATATCGGTCGGCTGGCGGCACGATTCGATACACTCCTGTATCATTCCGTGCCGGACCTGTACTGACACAACAGAGAAGGCGAGGGGCTGGGCCTCCGACAACCCTCCCTCTTATCCTCCTACCTACTGGTTTACCATTTTGAATGACAGAACCGTTCTAGTTCGCTGCTGGCATAGTTCGGTATCTCCGAATCTGGCAGTTCGGCATGGTTCCGCATTCCTTACATATAACAGTGTAAAACATACGTCAACTGACTCATGAAATTTTCTGTAGGATTTGAAGTTTCAACAAAAGGGTGTTGTGGTACTGGAGATTTGGAGGTTTCGGTATTATGTAATGGACTGACCTCAACCATCTGCACAGATGTTTCTGAGTATGTGTTCTGGGATAGCTACCATCCAACTGAGAAAGCATATGAGATCCTTGTGGATTGGCTTTACAAAAATTATATTACTTACTTAATCTAAGAAGCAAGTGTGTCCATTGGCCATTATTTCAGTTGGGAGACTGATGAAGAACTTATTTTTTTGGGAGAAATGATGTAGAACTTGTTTTTCTCAGCATGTATTGGTTCTTCTCTTATATATCGCACAGACATGCTTTGTTTTGTGGCAGTTGCTTGATGCACACACCTTCAGTTCCTTGCTAGTAATACAAAGAAGGCACTCAAACAGCAAAACCATCTTTATCTGTATTTGCCCAAAAAAAATGAGCTATATGGAGCAACTCCATCCTTGGAAATTTGATTTCCTATCAAATTATGCAACTTCCAATAACTTCATAAGCTAAGCCAGGACCAAAGCATGAAAGCATGTACGCCAAGGCTAATAATGGGCAGAAATATTACGTTCAAAAGATTAGTACTTGTGGAGCAAAAAACTACAACGAAGTTCCAAAAGCCCTACTGCAAGAACATGGCATTAACATCACCATTTAGACTCGTTCCCATGTTGCTGCTCATGCCATGGCAGGAGCATGAGTTATTTTCTAGAAAGGATCAATCTCCATACTTTTTGGCAGTATGCATGATTGATTATGGGAAGGCCTGGTCCACTGACCGGCCCACACATGAATTGGGCCATATGGGCCGAAAGCCCATACGGCCATGTGCGTGGGGAGGAAGAAGTGGACTCCTGAACAGGGATCAACATGGATCGATCCCTGCCTTCTTTGGACCGATTTTCATCTATTAAAGGACCTTTCCTCCTCTCTTTTTGGCATCAACCTCCCATTAACCCTCTGTTTGGGAGTTTTAGGGAGAAAAGAAAAGAAAGAAATAGAATAGACTTTCCTCTCCTCTTGTTTGGGAGTTTTAGGAGGAAAGAGAAAGTACTTTCCTTCATCTTGTTTGGGAGTTTGGAGAGAAAAGAAAAGCAAGCATACCTTTTTAATTTGTTCTAAAATATATTTGTCCTTTTAATTTGGTACTTTTTTAATTTAAGAGTAAAATAGGTATTATAAAAAAGTTATTAAGTTCTACTTCCTTTCTCTTCAAATCCTCCCACTTATGAAAGGAAAGAAAGGAGAAAATTGGAGCCCAAAATTTTTCCTCCTATTTCCTCCTTTTTTTTTTTTTCCTTTCCCTCTACTAAAAAACTACTAAACATCAAAAATTTTAACTTTTCCTTCCATTCCATTCCATCTCCTCAATTCCAAGTTTTCAAACGGAGCCCATAGGTTGAGATCGCTTGCTCTCCGCCATGAATACAGGGAGGGTTTCGCCGCCGATCTGACTGGGGAAGCTCGCCGGAGATGAGGTAAACTTCCTCTCTTCCTTATTCCGGCTTTTGAGCCATTGCCTCCACCTTGATAACTGGCCGGCGAATCGCCGGATTGAGCTCTGGATAAATCCCCTGTTTTCTCTTGTTACGACTTCTTTTCTCACATTTTGCCGGGCGTGGCACGCTGCCGGCCCGGGGGTCCCTGGTCACGAGAGGCTCAGCCACCGAGCACCTTCCACCTCACAGGAAGAAGAAGAAGAAGAAGAAGAAGAAAAGGAAGAGAGAGAGAGAGAAAGAGAGAGAGAGAGAGAGAGAGAGAGAGGGAGGGAGGCTCACAGTTTCCCTTCCCTCGTTCTCCATCTTCTCTCTCCACTTTCTCTCTCTACTTCCTCTCTAAAAGATTAAAAAAACTTGGAGTTAGGTCATGTCAATCTGATCTGCGAACCCGAGTTGATCCCTAGAAAAAAGCCTTCTACTGCCTGGGTGCCCGGGGTCGCCTACTGGACCGATCATCCGGCCTTGTCAAGGTCCATAAAATCCACTAACGATGAACTATGTTAATCGACCTTGGCCCTGATCGAATCCATGCTCTACAATTTGTTGATAAAATCGCTCAAGCTTGACCCACCCAGAATCATCGAACACTCGTTCCTATTTCTTATTATTTTAATTTGATTAAAATTGTTATATAGAAGGTAATTATGTTTTTAATATTTTTATAAGATTAATTAAACTACTTAGTGAAGTTTGACGGTTTAAGATAGAAAAGGTAAGCAAATCTTATACTTCTTACTAGTTTTCGAATTGTAATAGATCTTACACTCCTTATTGTTTTTAAATAATTATGTTTTTTATGCATAAAATCTGCTTGTCAAAATATCATGCTTTTCTTAAAATTATGGATTAGCATATGTGTTATGAAAATCATGTTTTATTATGAAAAATAGTTTAGTTAATATTTTAATAAAAATAGATTTGTTATAAAATATGAATCTGATTATGCCATTTAGTATTTTTTGCCTATTTATGTGTATGTTTTAAGAAAAAATATAAGTTTCCAAAGGCTCTCAGATTACTATGACCGTCTCTATAAATAGAGGTCAATCGACATCTTGGAGCTAGCATCCAACAAAAATGGCCTCTGTCAACGGGTTAAAGTTGATGATGGATATGCACTATGAAATCTTATCGATTACAAAAATAGCCCTCTCACGGGTTATAGTGACCATCGCACGAAAATCTGTCAGCAATATTTTGATCCATTAAAGAATTACATGACATAAAGAATGATTTACGAATTTATTTGCAATATAAAGTTATAGCAAGGCCGGCCCGAGCATTAGGCGACCGAGACGGTCGCCTAAGGCCTCGGGCCAATGAAAGGCCTTCGGGAGGCATGACCAAAAGGAAGCAAAGGCCCATATAAAAACGGGAACAGGAGCTGGCTGGCTACGAGTCTTCCCCCTTGATGGAGGGGAGGTGGACAGTTTCCTGGCCTGCAGAGGGGCAATTTGGGAAGTTGGGGACAGTAGTTTTGTTTTGGGTGGAGAAGGGGAGAGAGAGAGAGAGATAGAGAGATATGAGGGATTTGGTTGGCTTGATACACGCCTGGAGCCACTCTTATCTTTCATCCCTTCTCTTTTTTGGTTTTGGTCTTGGTTTTCCTTCCCTCACATTACTCCTGATCTAGCTGGGCCATCAGGAAGAAAGATAGGGGGATTGCAGATGGACTTCTTGGAGGGTGGAGATTCTTTTAATTTTCTCCTCTCGGTTTCTTCTCCCCTCTTGGGTGGTAGAGAGAGAAAAGGAGGGAGGGGGTTGAATGGCTGCTGTGCCGTGATGTTGCAGTTGCTGCTTGGGTACTCAATTGAAGGGGGAGACGGTGGGATGGGACTTTTATTAATTAGATGGACTGAATTTCCCATAATGCCCCTATTTTTCTCTTATAGAGCGGTTCTTTCTGGACAAATTTTTTTCTTTACCTTGGCCATAAAGTGCCATGGGATGACCTTCCCTAGCTCTTGCTTGACATGGTAACCAGTATTGCCAAGCATCATCCCAGTTATTTAATCAGTTTCATGGCCTTCTTTTAGAGCAATTATATTTCTGTGCCCCCATTCAAAAATTATATTAAACTGAAGAGGCTTCTTGTCTAGATTCATGTATCTTTGTTGAAATAGTGTACTTGATAGCTACCTATTTTCATATTATTTTTTTAAATTACATATTAAAGTTTTTATTATTAAAAAAAAGAGGCCTCATTCATTGGATCTGCTTTAGGCCTCCAAATGTATTGAGCCGCCCCTGAGTTATAGCTAATGATTTTCTAAATGTTGAGTATGATGGGCTTGATATTAATGTTAAATTTAAACACTACGAACCAATGTTGGTGTTATTTAATGGATGATGAAATTAGATTTTTAAATTATTATATTTTCTTATGATGGATTTGAAAGCTGAAAGTAATATTGGCTTCGTGTTCTCGTGGGCTGTACCCCTCAGCAGCACGACTATGTCATGCTTTGGATCTGGGGCGCAACAAATCAAGTTTCGCATTTGGGGCATGACAGATTATGATTTATGCTACTAAAATTAGTGTAGGAACCCGGCCGACTCGACTCATTGAGTCGAGCTGACTCGGGCTAGCTGAGGCGAAAGCGGGCTATCGAACTTCGACAACCTGGCCAAAAATCATGTGCGAGAGTGAGAGATATGAGAATCTATATGAACAGGTGTTTAGTCTCACATCGGTTATTTATCGAAAAGATCTTGGGTACTTATACAAAACTAAAAAATCTAAAAAATATTTTCTGGCTAGCCATTTTGGATGAAATCCTGAATTGTTATAATTAGTGAGACCTCATGCTACGTGATAGAAACATATGATCAAATTAGTACATTTCTTGCCCTAACTTTTTTCTTTCTTTTTTTTTCTTGTTTTTTTTATTCAAAAAACTCAGTAATCCATTCATGCGAAGATGAGGGATTCCAGCAAACCCCATGGTGGAAGTCTCCAAGGATATATTTGTCGTTTTGTATCGCCTAAATTGCTCCACCAAATCAATACCAGACACTGAAATGGTGATATGAAAGGAGCCGGCCTGGCAGTGTTGGGAAATATAACACACCACCCACTTTAGCAACCGACGAGAAAATAGCATGGTTCTGCCTCCAAAATTAAGACCATGTACATACTATAAATGCAAACGTTAACGTCTCCAGAAAAAAACAAAAAGGTAAATCTCATAGCAAAAGTGAGTCCTCGTTAGATTAATCCAGTGGAGGGAAAGGACGGTAGGGAGGGAGAGCACTTGCCGTTCTTCCTCTAGTTGTCTTTCCTAAAACCCTGCCTGAAACCTCCCATAATTAAAGCAAACACAGTGGGCACGCACAGAGTGAGGGAGAGAAGGCGTGATTTCATTACAAGGGACCCTCAACATAACTCTTGCCGACCCTCATAGCGAACAACCGATCTTTTGGCTATAAACACACTCTGGCTTAGGCTAAGGTAAGTTATTAGTCCACTTTGGAAGCTATTGATGGTTAAAGTGGATTGAAATTAGCAGCCGTAGTAATTCACCTTTAAAGTGCAAATGAGAAAACATAAAAAATAATCAAACAATGTGTTACATGAATTTAAATACAATCGCATGCAACAAATTTCTCGATATTTTTTGTACTGTTTACTTTCTTCTAATTTGGCAGGTTGTATCCACGTTAAAGTGATATGACATGCCGCTTTCACCAGAACAAAACAAAAAAAAACAAGTGTTCTTCCTTCTTTTTATTATAATGGCATTATAAAGGAAATATCTAGTAATAGCGGATAATAATGGTGTCTTCTTCCTAAGTCACTCTTTATTTTAATAAAGAACAATTTTTTTAGTGCAGTATAATCTTTTGTTGCAGGAAGATTTAGTTAAAAAATGAGATCTCATTGAGAGAAAAGCATAAACGAAATAACATCAATTATATAGTTTTAATAACAGCAATGGCAGAAGACATGGAGTGACAAGCATAAATGGCTATTATATAGTTTTAATATTGAAAATATACAAAAGCATCTAAGCCAAAACCACTCCAGTTCATATTTAGCAGCTGAATTCCTTGGTTCCTACTTATATAATTATGAAGCCGAAAGCAGAGACGAACTTGACGGCTTAATCATTGCAAGCAGTTGAATTTATGGGCCGAACAATCGGATACTTGGCTGTTCAATTGATGGCCTGTTCAATATGACAACAACTTGCAACAACTTAAGGACCATATTAGTTATATTTAAAAGGGTCTCTCCATTACGTGATATATTTCATTAATGGGAATTTGAAAAGCATTTCATATGTTACCATCAGTCGTTTATAAAAGCTGCTATGTAATGAAATCAATTGGTCGATTTGGTGTGGCTCAAGGCCCCGTTTGATGGTAGTTTGGTGCAGTTCATGGCCTCGTTCAGGGCTCAATCTAGGGTGGCGAGGTCGTTTGGCTCACTTCTTAGTGCACTCGGGCGTGGTCAGCTTGGCTTCGGGGTTGGATTGAAGGTAGTACTGAAGTTGCATGGTTTCATGCACGTATGAGCAGCCAAAGTTAATTCAGGCCTTTTGAAAGACCCAACCCATGACTTCTCAATAACATATACCATAGAAATGGTCCTTGGGAGCATTACCTCCCCTAACGAACTTGACGATGGCTGTTTAGAAGCATTAATTGATGACTGTGATCTTATCGATAAAAATAAATTAAAATGGCGTTACGATTCTTCTAGACGAAACAATAGCACAGATGTAACGCAGAGTTACGTTTCTCTAAGTTGGTACTCATTTTGCTCATCATTTTAAGCGCTCCATGTCCCAGACGGTGGAGAATTCATTTCTTCAATAATAATAATAATAATAACAATAATAAATAAACAAAAGCCATATCAGGTCCAATTGGGTGAAAGGGGCAAACGGGAATGTTGAACCTATCACCACTTATAATAAATGAACACCTTTCATGCCTATATCAATCAATTAGTATACTCCATTAGTCCCAATCCATGATAATATCAACTTATAGTTAGCATTTAAACACTCAGAATCTTAATTCTCATGCTTGCATCATGAAGCGTTTTCCTTGCAAGCAGGATAACATTAGTATTTTTTATTAAAAAATAGTACCTGAAAGCTTTTATATACAACAGGCCGTGGTCACTTTCATTTTTAAATTCTGAAGCATACAAAAAAAAAAAAAAATTCTGCAGGTCATACATAACATTAATCACCGAAGAACATTTTTTCGGATTCTATTCATTATCTGCTAGTCTTAGTTATTGACCTAAAAAATTATAATTTTATAACTGGCATTGTGCATGAGTTTGGTGCAGAATATAAATTTTTTACATATGCGAGATAAGCAATTTTTTTATTACTAATAAAAAGTTGGTAAAACCACGTGACTTCAGACGTGCTTTCGGTAGGTGATATATAAAAGCAAAAGCAGGAAAAATAATGTATCATCCATATACATGAAATCACGATAAGTGCTTTTTTTTTAATTATTAGAAAAGGTTGGTAATACCACGTGACTTAAGAAGCACTTTCTCGTGGATAATATAAAAGCAGAAACAGAAAAACTTTTGAATCATCTCGATCAAATCACTGGTCACCTTAAGGGATTGATGTGGAAGTTGGTCATGGTTTGTCTCATAAATGAAACCCAACTGACATCAAATTTCCAGCTCCGGCATATTTAGCAATGATTTGATGGATGATTAGTAGGAATACTATAATTTAAAACTTCCTTGTCTAATTAAAACACATCGCCGTGTGGCTTGTTATCAATTTTTTTTTAAGATATATATTTTAATTTTAAAGTTGTGCAAATTATTGACCAGCAGTTCTATTTCTCTATTCTCAGGAGTTTATTAAAAATTTTTATGTTGCCACCAAGATGGTAGCACAATTGGAACGAAGTTTTGCTTTTACCAACACGGTCCAAGTTTGAAATGTGCGAGCGTCAATTAAATGTTGGAGACTGAACGTCCTCCGCCTGAATATGTTCGGTGGAAGCGCTATCTGGTTGAACTGGCACTGAGGTGGTACTGGAGTGACGTACTCACACGTGGGATGACCCATAGGTCAGAGAGGCTATATGCAAAATTTTTACCTGCATCGAACATTTTCTTGTGAAAGGGGGCCCAGTAGGGGCTGCTACGCGAATAAGATTTCCTCTCTCCCCTTCTATTTTTCACCAAAAGAAAAGATTTTCTTGTTTTATTTTTATTTATTATGTTCTCTGACCTGGCCAATTTACTTTGTCTTGAGATAATTTGGATGTTCTAGTTCCAATACTGTTATAAAAATATTAAAATTTTATTTTATTTTTTTATTTGGATGTACTTGATATTGTTTGAACAACCATGTTGATGTGCTGCTTAATTTGCCATCCAGTAACAAAGTAATTACAAGTTCAAAATTAATTATAATATAATTTTGAATGATAGAAATCTTGAAGAAGAATATTTCATCTATCTCAAAATCTTTTGAAAATTGTTTTATTTGCGCTCTTTTGAAGCATTAAGAATAAAAAGTTTTGGCTCTCCACCTTGCTCTCGTGTTCTAAATCAAAAAAATCTCAATTTACATATGTTCCTTTTTTTTTATTCTTTCTTCCATATTATTTGTATTTTTAAAAAATAAATTGCATTATTCTATTTAAATTTGAATTCTTTTTTAAAATAAAATTTTAAATTTCTTTTTAATTAAGATAATTAGATTAAGAAGAGAACTTTTTTAAGATGTGAGAAGTAGCTCCATAAAGAAGACTTTTTTTTTGAAACCAAAAAACAATTTTAGTTTTATTATCTAAGGCATATATGTTACATCAATCAACAGCATAAAGTGATTAGGTGAGGTAGGACCACCAGATGCAAATAAATATGTATTCTTTCCTTTCATTTTCTTCATGAAAATGAGCTTGTGGCTAATTATCTAACTTTTCAATCAACAACAATTAAACATCAAAGGGCAGTCAAAACAACTGGGCGCAGATGTCAATTATCCCTTCTCTTCATAAAAGAGGAAAGCATATGGATATCATCATCTAGATATGGTTGTCATCTTCACTCATCCACCATGATTGATACTTGGATTGTGAACTCTTCAGCCCTATAAACAGCATACATACATTAACAAGGAATACAAATCACACGCCACCAAGAATTTTAGGGACCTTCCTGAAAACATAAACTACCTTACACTCGCACAGCTCCTAAAGTTCGAGGTCAAGCTACGTATAAAACATGCAAACCAGCCATCCTGATAGATATTATTTGGGATCACTATACCGTTTGCATGGACCAGTCCCCGTAGTATCTAATACGTATATTTTCCTTGTGGCTTTTCTCTTTTCGTTTCTTTTTAACTTCTGGGAGTGAACTCCTCGAGGTGAAGAGCTGTATCCCACGTGTTTGAGCTGATTCGACTACCATGGTCCGATCAGATGGAGGTGCATGTGATTTGCGGGACAACCACCCCCATTGATGCACCTCGTTAATAAATGTTCTCTAATCTTTCCTCCCTCTGTTTTTTTTGGCAGATATGTCGACCTTTATTTGATACTTGCCTACTTCCACACCAGATTAATTTTGTGAAGTTTGTATCAATGGCCGGCCGGGTAAAGTCGACAGTAAGGACTAAGGAGTATGAAAGCCTTCAAAGTTGGATCGCTCGAGTCAGTGAGCTCACTCCTATATAAGGAGAGGAGGCAGTGTGCATGTCGTCACATATCTTGAGCGACTTAAAACTGGGAGGAGTGCAGATAAGAGAGGAGAGGAGAAAGAATGGAGAGAAGAAGCCTTGTGTTAGGGGCTCGTTTCATGGCATTGTGTCTCTTGGTTGCCCAAGCATTAGGAGATACCCAGAACAAGACGGCTCCGAGGGTTCCGGCAGTCATCGTGTTCGGAGACTCGATCGTGGATCCGGGCAATAACAACGTTCTGCCAACCCTCGTCAGGTGCAACTTCCCTCCCTACGGACAGGATTTCGTCCGTCACCAGCCCACCGGAAGGTTCTCCAATGGAAGAATCCCTTCGGACTTGATAGGTATGTATAAAGAGAGCATATGCCGTAAACCCACTTTCAGCTTCTACTTAGCTTCCCTAGTTCTCATTATCTTTTTCTTTTTCTTAATCCTGAACAGAGTCTTCGTAGAACTTGATTAAATAAACGGATTCAAGGTTTAGTGGAATGTGTACTTCAGTACATTCCTCTAGCTCAAAAAGCACAAAATCTTAAGAAGAATAAGTCCTGTCGCTCTCGCTCTCTCTCACGCATTGAGGCCATAGTTGAGATATTGATGGCAATATAAGGAGGATTTAAAATATTACATAGAGATATCCTGACAGCAATATGTGGAAGGTTAAATCACCAGTGGGGCATGGTTCATTTGTAGTGAAAGCAACAGCAGCGAAACTATATTCATCTGAAGATGATAATGTGGATTGCTTTGTAGTAACATATATGAAAAAGTACTGCTACCAATCACCAACTTCCACATCTACTACTAAACTGAGCAGTGATCCCCTTGGAAGGTGATCTATATATAGCTTTTTCCTATATAAAGATGACATAAAAAAAGTATGAAAGCCCTTAAGCCTTCGCTCACGAAGGACCCACCCTTATTACGTCCAAGATCAATTATTAGAGAATGCACCATCCATGGCTCTGCTGCCATTAAGTAGAGAGGTGTGACTATTAAGATAGGCTCCAGTTCATATATGAAAGGTCGTAACTACAATTCCTTCTATTTTATAGTTATAACCTTTTATCTTTTTCCTAACAAGCACTGTATATTTTGAAACAAATTTAATTACATATGTAATATCAAAAATTTATATTATTTCATCTAAAACAAAATTATATATGTTACATTAAGCCATAGAAAATTTTAGTTTAAGACAAAGGTAGGGTTCCCTTCCACATTCTATGCAAACTTACCCAATCGAGTATTACTTTCATTTTGTAATGCTACAAAGTTCCATCATTTGAACTATGATCTGATGCACGAATAAAAAATCTTATTAAAAAACTATACTCCTCACTACCTTAGGGATAAGATTTCCAAAGGAGATGGAGATTGATGAATCACAAGGCTCCTTCAACTTTTTGTGCATTGTCATAGCATTTTATTGATTGATTCATGCTGAGCATTTCACTTATCATCTAATTAACCACCATCTGGGTTTCTAGCCTCCAAGTTGGGTGTGAAGGAATTGGTGCCCCCATATTTTGGCTATGACCTTAAACCCGAAGACATCCTAACTGGGGTGAGCTTTGCTTCTGGCGCAACTGGATACGACCCTCTCACCCCAACCCTTTTGGTATTTGCTGCACCAAACATCTATTTCTCCTCTTCTTCTTTTTTCTCATGCGTCTGAAATGGAGAGTAAGGCACGCCCTGCTGCTTGCTGTTTCAGAACGTTCTATCAATGACGGAGGAGCTCAAGCTATTTAAGAAGTATAAAGAGAGGCTAAAGGCCATAGCCGGGGAAGAAAAAGCCACAAGCATTGTGGCCAAGAGTCTATATGTTGTGTGCAGTGGAACCGATGATATTGCCAATACTTACTTCACAACTCCATTTAGGAGGCTACAATACGACATTCCTTCCTATGTGAACTTGATGATACGTGGGGCTTCTAGTTTCCTCGAGGTGAATTCAATTCAAAGACTTGCTTTTAAATTGAGCCTTGTCTTCTTTGGAAAATATTTAGAATGTTCTTCTCTCCCTTTTTTTTACAACTTTGTGATCCTGCTATTTATAATTTAGTTATGAAAAATTTTCTTATTTTTTCCTCTATGTAGTACACTCTTTCACCTCATTTTGAACTCCCTATTTAATCATTAATTCTTTTGTTAATAAAATCTGATGACTAATGGAGGCTCTGCCTTCTTAGCCTCCATTTTCATCAAAATTATGGAAACGGAGAGGCATGGGTGGCTATTTAGCTCTTTACGTGGAGCATTACTTTCTTGCTATTTCATATTGACCCATTTTATGTTTACAATTGACATTTATCGGTTTACTTGTTGAGGTGAAAGAAGACACGTAAATTATTTTATGCATTTAGGATAGATGTATGGGAGCCAAGAATATCCTTGTTAGTATTAACACATTAGCGAACTATATTTATTTAATAATAATAATAAAAACTTATGAAGGATTCATACGGGTGCGTGTTTAGTTCTACATTAACTACACAATGGATGGATCTTGGGTCATATATAGGATCAAAAAAACTTTAACAATAAAATCTGACTAACTTTTTTAAATGAGATTTTGGACTATGACAATTGTTATCGGAGCAGATCAGACCTATAGCTCATATGAACTAAGAAACATTGCAGCACAAACCCAGTCAGACTAATCATAGATTTATCGTAGTATCTGTAATTAGATTTAATTAGATTTTAATTTTTAGCCTGATAATAATATCAAGACTTAAATAAAGAAAATATATGAGGATCCATGCAGATGTATGTTTAGTTCTAAGTCAACGTGAGGATATGGCTTATCCGAGCTGAACCAGGTCGAAAGAAATTTTTAAAAGCTCGGAAATAATCAAAAATCTCAGCCATCGATGACCTAATAGAAACCCAACAAAGTCTGTTACGGGCATTGAAAATGGGTCGTGCCCACAGCTGACATAGGATATTAATGCAGTCGTAGCCACTTTAATCGACTTGAAACGTTTATTAAAAGGAGGCAAATAAATTCGAGGCCACAGGAGACAAAACCATAAAACTGGCTCAATAATAGGTACTCTCCAGCTACTTTTAGACCTTAAGATCTTATTTCATATTGATGGATGGTAGGAAATGGCAATATTGTGATAGATTTTGGCAGCCAATCATAATTATGACCATTTTCTAAATCATCTGAGATCAACTTTGTGCATTCTTATTTGTCTGAGTATTTTTACGTGCTATATTTTTGGCAGCCAACTATCATGAAAAATTGGGCTTCGCTTGTCTTATAAGATTAGAGTCTTACAAGATGGCAGAGCTCTAGATTGATTTCAACTTATAATTTGCTCTCTACACCAAAGGGTATATTTTAGCTTCTTTTAAAGCACAAAATATTTTCTTCCTACCAATCTTTGTTAATTACACAAAAGCATGAGACATGGTATTGTCTGCTATAATATCAATCAATTTTGTGAATCATTGAATAGAAAATATGCTTAAAGTTTTCTCACCTTTTCAGGAATTACTCCAAATGGGAGCCCGGAAGATTGCATTTGTGGGTCTTCCCCCCATAGGATGCGTACCATCACAAAGAACTCTTGGAGGAGGAATCGAGAGAAATTGCGAACCAATGCGTAACCAAGCAGCACAGTTGTTCAATTCTAAGATACAGAAGGAGGCCGACAGACTTAGTAGAGAACATAAGGGCGTACAAATTGTCTACATCGACATCTACTCCATGTTAATCGATCTTATTTTCCATCCCTCAAAATTCGGTAATTCAACCTTTACTACAGTTCATGTATCTTAAACTCAATCCCAAACAAAATCAATGACAAAAAACAGGCATCGAAACATAGGCCTAGGCCGCACTTGGCCACATTTAGCCAGCCTTTTTTTAAAAAAAAACCTAATTTTCTGTTTGCTTATTTGATTATAAATTCACAAATTTGAAAATTTCTATCGAAAAGTTTCATCTTTTCCTACGGTTTTGCTTGCAATAAAGCATAAATACAACTATTTGCTTTAGTAAAACAAAAAAAAGGCAAGCTAATTTTGACTGTAAATAAAGATAATGATTACAATATTATGCAAAACAAAACAAAGCAACAGATAATGGAAACATAAGATAGGCAAAACCTAAAACCGCGTGTTCTTGCCCCGAGCCGAGGCCTAATCTGTAGAAAGATAGGGCTAGCCTAACCTGTTGACACCCCATGTCCCTCGCATTTTTTTTTACCTTCTTCTCAAGTTAATTTGAAAACAATGACATGTATATGATAATTAAAGAGTGCAACTTCTCTAAGGGGAAAGATCAAATAATATGGGCATTTAAGCACCTAAAATATGTTCCACCATTAGCAATATAACCAATATCATCACCATCATTAGGCTAAGCACTGACATTATAATCAGCTTGCATTAGTTGCAAAAACAAAAGTATCATTAGCTCTAGCATTATAATCGTTAACATCATCATCATCATCATCATCAGTCTTCAATCCGATCGAGATTTTATGTACTTATTATGTACTCATCTAATTGCAGGATTTGAGATATCAGATAGGGGATGTTGCGGTACCGGAGAAATAGAGGTTACAGTCCTGTGTAATAGGGTGACGGCTTCCGTCTGTCCAAATGTTACGGCGTACGTTTTCTGGGACAGTTACCACCCAACTGAGAGAGCCTACAAGATCATGATTGACAAAATTTTCAAAGACAACATACAACTCCTGATGTGAGGATATAATTTTCTTGTCTTCAGGGTCTCGCCAATGTTATTCACTTTATCTACAAGCTTTATTAAGTACCTAGAGTGTATTCTTCGAGTAATTTATTTCGATGTTGCGTGGCAGAGTGTTCAAGCAATCTTAGTTATGTAAAACTCTATTTGATTTAGTGCTACTCCCCTAATTATAAACCCCATTTTCTTGGAAGTTACCATCAGTCTTCTAGTACATCAACAAATCTCTTTTTTAGTGTTGGGATTCTTTGTGACATCTCAAGGATCGTAGGTCATATATTTGTGAATTGCCTGATTGTTTCCAGTAGGCAGGAAATATAGTCATCTGAGTGCAGAAAAGCTAAGCTCCTTGGGTTTACGAAGCTGGACCATTCCTGCCCTGGACTAGAAATGTGCAACCACCAAGTTTGGACCTAGGCCTCATCAGCCTTAACATGTAGTCCAAAAGTGGGCTCAAGTATCAGTTTGGTATGATTTGTCAACAAAAGAGGGTTGCAATGGCATTCAATTAAGTGAAGAAGTTAATTATTTATTGTAGACATATAATTTTCCTGCATACATGAGCCCCTTGGTACCAATTAAATCCAAGACTACTTCCAAGAGGAGGACCTTCTAAACTGTTGCCTTGAGGGACACAATTATAGCAAAACCGGTGGCACCAATTTGAAAAATTATACTCTACACCATGCCAATCACCTCATCTCATTTTCCTATAGACCTCATCCATCCATCATGTATCGTAACATCTTATAACCCACAAGAACAAGACAAAGTGATTGGCACAATACGCATGGTGTAAGATATAATTTCTTCATGATAAAGCCACATTTGTACCAAGGATCATCTTTATATTGCTGGGCAACCCATTCATCCAAGCGACAAATGACTGGGGAATAGGGATGGCTTCTTCCTCATCGAGAAGTAGCAGCTTACCTTCCTTGGTATAGAGGCCAAGCTTGGTATGACTGAACCTGTATCTTTTGACGCGAACTAAAGAGAGGAATTTGCCCAACTGAAGAATTCTGCTTGGGGCTGCAACCTGCAAGCTGTTCATGAACTGCTCGGCTTAGGGTTAGCAGCACACCCGATGCCTTGATTAGAGTGAATATAAGATGCGTGTAGTGCTCTAGTTAGCACTAGTAAGGCTATAATAGGGCTTTGCTAACAAGTTTATGCTTTATATTGTGCTAGATTTGGATCTAACACAGCAACTAGTTTGAAAAAAGAGGAAAAGAAAAAAAGTGGGATTCATGAAAAGGATGTGCCCAGATAAATTGCACTGAAGGTAGTAAATATATCTAGTACCCAACAAAAGCACGATATGGTGAGCCGATCACATAATAGAGCTAGTAAGGCCGTCGGGGTGGCAACGCTTGACCTATTCAACCCATTGTAGATCAGATCAAATTATCTATTTAATATCATGTATTTAATATCATGATCGGGTTCAAATTTGAATTTTTGACCTGCTTAATAAAAATATCGAGTTTGGTTGATATATTATTGATTTATCAGATCCGATCCATATCTTGTCCGACCCAACCCAACTCAACCCGATTGTCACCCTTAATAAGACAGTGTCGGATGACTTAGGGTCGTCAACTCAGGAAGGCCTAAGAAGCCTAACAGTTACATGAATAAGTCAAACCTCAGCTTATGTTACTAGCTCGTCTTGTACCTTTGCAACATGGACAAGGTCCATTCCCTCCAAGAGAAAGAAGAGTGGGGTGCGTGGGCAAGGAGAAAAAACATGCACAAGATACACAAGACTGGTCTTTAGAGTGCTCATCCGAGATGAAACAGCTGTTACTTCCTAGTGTCCACGAAGGCTAAACAAGTTTCATCAACTGTATCTTTTAAGAAAAGTAATACCAAAAAAAAAAAAAAAAACTAAAAATCTCATGCCTTTTTGTCATTCTCCAAGGAAATGACATAAAAAGCATTACAATTGATAAGCCAAACAAGCTATTCTAGTGCTGGGAGCAGGAGGGATCGAAAGAGAATGCATGGCCCCATACAACCAAGCTGCAAGGACACTCTACTGTGAGCTACAAATGGAGATACAAAAGCTAAATCCTACACTACCAGGATCAAGGATAGTCTGCATCGATATGTATACGCCTCTGCTTGATATGATTTTGCACCCTTTTGCTTATGGTAATATGCTAAATAGAACTTCAAGCATCATCGGAGCTGCGACATAGAACTTATCAAAATCATCTTTGATGCGAATGTACATGTTCCCTTTCCATTTCTGACCTTGATATGTTCCCTTGATAGGATTTGAGTAGGTCAAGAAGGGGGGTGCTGTGGCACAGGAATCTTCGAGGTTACAATAGCTTGCAATAGCCATACTTCTCCCCCATGCGAAGATGTTTCGAAGCATTTATTTCAGGACCCATATCATCCCACAGAGAGGGCTTATAACATTTTGATGAGACAAATTATGCAACATTTATAGCTCATTGCTAAACTAGAAGAGCAAATTAAAGCACCATTTCTGTGTCCTACTCATTCTTCGCTCGTTCTTAATAATAATATGAGTTCTGTCATCAGATTATTTATCTATGTTGATCCAAATCATCTTGTTTTTAAAATGTAACCAGTGCATAAAGCACTAGATGCTAGCATCATCAGTTTATATTCATGCAACTGAGTATAGGTAAGGGTATCATACTTACATACGACGACATATAAACATGCATATCGTGTATATCATAAAAATTCTCTAAAGCTTGCAGGCACATCTAGAATGCCTTGTATATGAAGGTTCGCATGAGCATTTTGAGGAGAAAAAAGAAAATGAATTAGCCTCAAAAAACATAAAATCAAGTGGCTGCTTGATCTCAGATTTTTGGGTGAACATTATCCAGGGTAAAAGAGAATAACATTTATAACTGAGGTGGAAAATGTGATTTACTGGTTTTGTGGGTATACTAATCTTATTATTTCAGCGATTCGGTAATTATACTAAAACTTATTTTTTTTTCAAAGATGCACCTAATGATATAACTAGTTCAATCCAACTACTAAAGAAGATAATGACTTCACACTATCAGATTTAGTGGAGAAACAAAGATTTAAAATTAGTGATAGAATATATAATGATGAAGGCTAGGAAAGAACGAAATCCTACAGGAAGTCCGGCACTCCGAATTCACACCAACTCCAGCAGTCTAAGCTTTGTGATTTCATCAAATTGTAGAGGCAGCAGAACAGAAACAGAATTTCATACTCTCTTCTTTCTGCTTTCTGCTCTTCCAGAGCAGGGGGCTTTCCTGGAGGGGCGGAACATATCTGATAATGTGCTTATTGCCCAGGAGTTTATGTTTGATCTCGGTAGGGCCCCGATGAGGGGAAGTTTGATGGGGATTAAGCTTGATATGGAGCGGGCATATGACAGGATGAGATGGGATTTCCTGCAGCAGTCCTTGCAGGGGTTTGGTTTTCATGAGAGGTGGATTAGATGGGTTATGGGCTGCATTCGGACCCCTTCCTTTGCCATTCTGGTGAATGGCACGCCGTCCCGGTTCTTTGTGTCATCTGGAGGGTTGCGCCAGGGATGCCCCCTATCCCCGCTATTGTTTATTATTTGTGCAGATGCCCTGTCTAGATCCCTACGCCAGGCTGTGGACACTCAGGAGCTGGAGGCTTATAGACCGGCGATTGGGGCCCCTGCGATATCTCACTTACTCTTCGCCGATGATTGTTTGCTTCTTGCCAGGTCGACGCGTCAGACAGCCCGGGTTATAGGTCAGATTCTTCAGGCCTACTGTGCAGCATCAGGTCAGAGGGTCAATTTGACCAAGTCAGCCATCATCTTCAGCCCAAAGACTAGACTGGCTATGAAGCATTTGGTAGTGGAGATTTTGGGGGTCGGTGAGCAGGTAGGCACGATGACGTATTTGGGTATCCCATTGTCCGACCGGCGGCTGCGGAGCGGGGATTGTCTGCCTTGTGAGCTTGGTATCAGACGCAGATTAGAGGGGTGGCGGATGCATACTCTGTCTATGGTAGGGAGGATCACCGTGGTGCGTTCGGTTCTTTCATCAGTCCCTATCTATCTGCTTACCAATGCCATTGTTCCGGTGAGATTCCTGCGATCCCTGGAGCGGTTGTTCAGGGACTTCATATGGGGGAGGAGCAATGGTCGAGGTGGTGTTCACTTGATGGCATGGGAGGTGGTGTGCCAGCCTACTAGTTGTGGTGGTTTGGGGGTTCAAGCCTTGGCAGTGAGGCGTGAGGTTCTACTAGCCAGACATGCGGCTAGATTTGTGCTTGAGCCCGAGTGTCTATGGTCCTCGCTGTTGAGGGCTAAGTATGGCGCCTTGGTACCGGGCGTGCGTGTGGGTCGCCGTCATTCCCCGGTGTGGAGGGAGATGTGTGCCAGAGCTACGGTGGTGCTTCCGGAGATCGGATGGGCTATTGGCGACGGTCAGTCTATCGATGTGATGGAGGACAGGTGGGTGACTGAGGTACCGCTTTGCAGTATGCCGACCATGGTGGACTCGGCGAGATTAGCAGGGTGGAGAGTCAGTGACTTACTGGATGCTGAGGGAGGGCGATGGAGAGAGGAGTTGGTTCGGGAGGTTTTTGGAGAGCAGTTGGCAGAGTTGGTTCTAGCCCGAGCGACCCCTAGGGGTGGAGGCGGATAGGTTGGTATGGATACCGACGGGACGATCACGGGTGCGAGCTAGGGATCTTCATGCAGTGTTCAGGAGGGAGCCAGCCCGACAGTTTGAGGGGCGGTGGATATGAAGGATGCGGGTTCACCCGCGTGTGGCACTCTTCATATGGAAGGGGCGCGGGGCTGCCTTCCGACTAGGAGTGTGTTAGCGCGGCGTGGTATGAGGATCCCTCAGTTTTGTGAGGATTGTGCAGATATCGAGGAGACTATGGAGCATGTTTTGTTGCAGTGCCCTAGGGCCCGAGACATATGGAGGAGTTCACCGATACTGCTACCGGCCTCGGTGGTGTTGGTGCAGGATCTGATCCATCTGCTGAGAGATTCCATGCGGCATCCCAGATCTCTTGAGGCAGGGATTTTTGTAGCGTACCTGTCCTACCATATATGGTTGGACAGGAATACTGGTATATTTGAGGGGAGGAGGGCGCCTCCAAGGATGGTGGTAGACCGGGCGATGTTGCTTGCGAGGGAGGTTATCGGGGCGACTTCGGTAGTCACTTCTGGGCTGGTCAGGGACATCTGGGGTGCTCATCACGCTGCTTCAGCGCCACGGTTTGCCATTGTTTCTTGGGCACCCCCACCCCTGGCTATCTCAAGGTGAACTTTGATGGTAGTAGGTCGGTAGATGGTTTGTGTGGAGGGGTCGGATTCGTGATCAGGGACCATCGTGGCAGGATGATAGCAGCAGGAGGACGGCGTACGCCTGGATTTACAGTGGTTGGTGCAGAGCTACAGGCAACCTGGGAGGGTATATCCTATGCGAGGCAGATAGCCGGGGCCGAGCGGGTGTACCTCGAGGGTGATTCATCGGTGGTGATTGATTTGATTCGGGGTGTGGATCGGTTTGGGGATGGCCATCCCCTCATCCGAGAGTCCCGTAGGATGGCTCAGATGATGGCTGACTTTCAGGCAGCACACGTGTTTAGGGAGGCGAACCGGGCAGCAGATTGGGTCGCCTCCTTTGTCGCTCGGCACTCAGGTGATTTTTTGTGGACGTCTGATGTAGACGTCCCTTCACAGTTGTACTTTTTACTCTCCCGTGATTTGGAGGACTGTACTCACGTTCGTATTATATGATATGAGTAGCCGTTTTTACCAAAAAAAAAACCTAATTTTATACTCTCCTCTTTTTGCTTTCCAGTAGTGCATCTCAAGGCAAAAGCAAGGATAGTAAGTGATAAGAACAGATAAGAAACTTGTACCGTACATGGGTCTCTTCATGGAGGGGTAAACGGCTCTTGAATTAAACTGAGAACAATGGAAGGAGCTGATTGTCAAGAGACGTTTGTTTTGACATTGAAACAAGTGTAAAGTTATTATTTCTATCTGTCTATCAGAAGGGAAACAATTTTCCAAGGTAAAGAGAAAGGCATGGGCTTGGAGTCTTATACAGAAAAATAGGAAATAATCATAATGGAAATAGATCGGACCATTAATTACCAAGAAATCTGAGGTGTTTCTAATGGTAAATTTGAACTAAATGGAAAAAAGGATCATCATTTTTCAAAGGATGAGCAGACAAGAAAGTTTTACTTTTTTGATAACTAGGCTTGGGGGAAGCCCAGCAGAATATGAGAGTATGGGTGGGACCAAACCTAGGTCTGCTGCATCATAACAACACATCATGTTGGATCTGTATAAGCAACTGCAACTTGTAAGTTAGAGAACTTACGAGCTTCCATTAGACTTCTGGAATTGGTCATGTAGTGAATACATTAAAAAAAAATCCATAATATTTTCTAGTACAGAATTTATTCTTTGAAATTCAGAAGGTCCTCAAATGCATCTTTCTTGATAGCTCAAAGCTCTTTTAATGCAAATGGTAATAAAAATAAGCTTAAGTTCCCCATATACCATTTGTTATATGAAGGTGGAGTCTTGACCCTAATCTAGTTCTGAGCTGACCCCTCCTGGACCCTACCCACCAAACCCAACCTACTGGGTTCACATGTTGAGCATGGGTCATACTTCCTTGATCTGTCAATGGTTCAGCTCAGGTATGGTATGACCTGCCAACTCATGGTACCAGACCCATACATTAGATATAGATCCATGAGCTTGGATGGAGCCAGAGTAAAAAATAAAGGGAGAGTGCCTGAAATGAATCCTTAAAAAAAATCATTCTTTTCTCATCCTCTCCCCTTCTTGTCTCCTCCTCTCCTCCCATCTGCCTCCTCTCCTCTCCCCATCCTCCTCTATTACTCCATTTACACTAGCTATTTGGACATCCATTAACCAACCTGCTCACTGGCATGACATCAAGAAAGGCTCCGTCAGGCCACAAAGTAAAAGGAAACGTAATTAAAATTCTTAGGGTTTTCAATTTACAACTCATAACCCCTAGATCTCTCAAACACAAGTAAGCTCACTCCAATCTAAATTTACATCCCAAATTTCGAACCTAAACCTTAATTCTTGCCTTTCCTCTCTTTCCATCAATTTTTGCACCATTCAGCATATCAATCTAGAGGCCACTTGGATTGCCCAATTCTGAAGTCGATCATACTGATAGTTGGGTCAATATATCGGGTCCAAGTCATCTTGGTTCATCTTGGTTAACCTGCCCGCGAGTTTGGGTAGGCCCTAAATCCGAGCCACTAGTGGGTCAGGTTAGGTTCAAATCAGGATCATATTGCCTTGACAATGAAGCTTCACCTAAACTGATGCACTGCCAACCCTATGATAACATGTATACACCTATGATATAATTATTTCCAATACAGCCCTCCATGAATATGTAGGTTTATAATGCAACCTTTTTACACTTTGAATCATGCTATTAAGAAATTATGGAAGTTAAAGCCTGAGTGGTAATTGAATCAAGCATGGCTCCAATGATTTTTTTTATGCATGTTTATTTCTATTTCTTTGTATTTTTCATAAGAATTTTAAATATAATGGCCTATAACTACAGCCCAAGACATTGTTAAAGGCAAGAAAACAATAAAGATGCCATCTTGCCTTCAGCTTTGACAAGTTTTGCCACTGCTGTCAATGGGACAGGTTTCAAGGAAACTCCCGCTAGCTTACACTCAAAAGTCAAAACCACCTCGTATGATATAGTAGATGGTGGCATGGGGGATAAAGAGGTGTTATCATTTGGTAATTTTTTTTGGTAGATATTATTTGTTCATTTTTAAGTGGGTTTTGCTAGCTGTGAATAGCTGAAAATGAAAGGAAGTTAGACCACTGAAGTGACTTTCCCAGATTTGATTCAGCAGAAGTGGTCGTTTAAATGCCTAATTTATGTTTTTAAATTCCCACAATAATGTCCAAGTGACTTTGACCAGGGGCAGCCCATAGTCACTTGGAATAACTTACAGCCTTCACTTCTCACCACCAACAATGAATTAAACACGACTTAAGCTTAAATCAGACCATGAAACTTTTATCAAAAACTTAATTTCAGTTTGCACGATCAAATCCAACCAAAAAGGCTGATCTATAACCATCTAAAGTCAACCTCAATGATAAAGAGTTGTGTTATTCGAACATAAAAGGTCAAACAGCCAAGCTCAAACTCTATATTCAAGTATATTAAGTGAAAGCTCATTATAAAAGCACAGGTCCAAAGATACAAGGTGCAGGTAGTCTTGGTCTTAATTTTAAAGCAAAAAAGTATAGGATGACTCATGATAAAGGAACAATGATATGCAAGTGCATACGATGTAGCCCTAAAATCAAAATATGAATGCAATATAAAAGTTCACAGTTCATCCAGAAAAAAGAGAGAACTCCATCCGCATCCATCTACAAAACTAATGACAGGATAGGCAGCATTTACCAATAGAAAAGACATGAATCTGGCAGTCATTGTGAGCTCAAGGACCAAAGGCCAATCAAGTGGTAACTAGTAAGGGATTTGGGATTGAACTCTATGGTATGTAGATCCCTAACTTCCAAAAGGGCATTGTGTAAATTATCTAGAAAAATAGGAGGAAAAGAAAAAGAAAGTGAGATCAATACAGGCTAAAACCAAAAACTTGGCTAACAAGAATGGCTACTCCCATAAATATTGCTACAAGAGATGCAGCCCAAGTCAGTTTCTCTGTTATCCTAGGAACCCTGTCTTTCAATGCCTGACTACATGAACCTATAAAAACTGTATAACTCCCCATGGCAAGAACTGTCCCCACCAAAAACATACCTAGAAAAGCAGCTCCAGCTAGACGTGACGGAAGAGCAAGCGCTGGCAACACCATCATGAGGGCATCTGGCTGCAGACCATGAACAATACCAGTAGCAAAAGTTGCAAATCCAATTTTTTTCTTCCCACTGGGTGCAGTCTGTAGAGGCTCGACGATGCTCACATCACACTCCCCATTCTCTAGAGCAACACAAGGAGTCACCTCTGTAGCTTCCCTGATTCCCATAGCACCGATCACAAGAAGAGTTAGACCAACAACTCTTGTGCCCCACGTGCGGATGACCTCAATGTGTAAACGATCCTTGAGCAGCAGGAAAAGCAACCCAAATATCACCTGTCCAGCATCATGGCCACAGCCCCACAAAGCCCCCACTATGGCACTCTCCACTCTCGTTCTGCCAATTGATAAGGGAGCTAAGGCAGCAAGATGGTCAGGACCCGAAAGTGTGTGCAGGCAACCAGCAAACAAGCCAGTCCAGGCACTACTTAGTAACTCAGCTTTAATGAATTTCCCACCAGTCTTGGCAGCAGACTGAACTGTCGCATAAGCTGGTGGTGCTAGAATAGGCTGGATTATGATTGAAATCAATGCTGGCAGCAAAATAGTTGCAGCAGCAGAAGCAACCTGATATATTTAGAATGTCTCCGAGTATTACTGATATGTAATTGCTACAGAAATATAAATTGACAATCGGAAGAATTCATGAACTATGAATGAAAGCACAACCAAATGTAATGCAGCACATCCTTGGAGCAGCTCTTCATGTTAAAGCAGAAAAGCAATGCAACAAGCATGCACATGACAAACACCAGAAATTTAAAATATATTTGGAGATTAACTAGAGAACCGCATCTGACAACCATGAACCTTAAAACTGTACCGCCCAAAAGGCCAAAACCTGCTTCAATATGTAGGTGATTTTTCATAATTTAAGGGGAACGAAAGAGGAAAAAATGAGTGGCCGACCAATGCACATTATTATTAAGATAAGATGACCGGCGCACAAAAATTATTTTCTTGCCTCTACTTTAATAATCAGACAGCTAGTTCTATGTAATGCCCAATTTAGCAAACAACCACATGAACATTCAAGAAAAGAAGCACACTAGCTTTTGGCTGGGAGAAGTTTTCAGTGTTTTCGACAAAGTCTATTATAAAACATTAAAGATAACATTTGCAAGACAAAAGTGATCAATGACAACCATAAATGAGTGTAGAGTCTAACAAGGGAGAATGTGAAAAAGCATAGGCGCTTTTGCCTTCACATCTTGCACTTTGCCACCAATTTTACATTCTTAGAGTGCTTACAGCAATTGGATATTTAGTATATAACTATTATTAGAATTTAAGTAGTTTGGTATCTTCGTGCTCTACTGATTCTCATAAAATAGGGAGGTTGATGTGGATATGAACTATTATTAGAATTTAAGTGATAAAGTAAATTCCTACTTCATTGATTATTACAGGATCAAAAAAATTGTGTAGCTAGATATTTTCATGGGAAACAGTATTAGAATTTCAATTATTTAGTAATATTTTCCATTTTAATTTTCAAATTAACTCCACATCAACCAACAAGGCCTTTCACCTTATCAAGTAGAACCCTCCCACTTATAAAAGATGAAATAAGTGGAAAGGAGCCTTATGGCCATATCTTAAAAGAAAAGGAGCAGGCGGCTGGCAGCTCTTTCCTAAGGAAAATCATGTGTTTAGCTAAATAGTGTGAAAGTAGGAATAGAAGACCAAAAAAGGAAAGAATAACAAGAAGGAAAATGGGATGAAAAGAAAGAGATAAGCTTAAAAAATAAAATCAAATAAAATAAAATGGAGAAATAGGGAAAAGAAAAGAGGTAAACGTTGATTTTAAGGATAGAAAAGTTGATAAGTTACCTCTTAAACTAATAGGGGCAACATGGAATAGCCAGTGACTTCAGTAAATGAGTTTTATTAATTTATTCTCTTCTAGTGGTTCTCTTTTCTTAAATTTATTTTTTTTACCATATGGGAACCTCATTGCTCAGGAATAATAATATTCGAAAAGAAACTTTTAGAGAGGCTGACCACAGAGTTTTAAACATCTCCTTTTCTTATTTTGAAGCATGTGTAAAATTTCTATGAAATTTTCATTGTTTTAGATGCTTATTTAATTTTTGTTTCTTAAATTATTTAATTTTGTTTTAGATACCTATTATTATATGGCAGACTTCATGTATCCACATTTACTAGGATTGTGCTTGATGGTTCACCCATCTATTTTGATACTGCAAAAAACCAACTCTGTTCCACATCTAGATTTGATCTATCATATATCAGTCATTATCATCTGGTACCACAGCAGTACAATTACCATGCAACGCATTGGGACAGGCTCTTCATTGAAAAATGGCCCATTTAGAACACAACAAAAAGTTTCAAAGTTTTGTCAAACAAGAAGGGCAAGTGGAATCTGCAGACTCATGCATCCAGGTTTCCAAGCCGCTTCAAAATCTTGGCCTCACTCAGAACATTCTTCTATACACATCTTCAACTAAGCATCTTATTCCCATATTTATCATAATTAAACTTAGTTTAACTGGAAATTGTAATAGCACTTCTATACCAATTATAGATCTTAATATAATGAAATTTCCTAAGATTGAAATAAGATACTAAACTCCTCTTGTTTTATAAGATGCATTTTCTTTTAGAATATGGTGTTTCTAAACACTGCCACTCCTAAATATTTTGAGGGCACTACTTCCTTGAACCACCATTCAGATCAGATCAAGCAACTGCTCGCAATATAAGCATCTGATATGAGCATCGACTCTTAAGACATTTTATGAACTAATTATGCTTAACAGCCTTTATGAAGAATAATGTATGCACCAAGCACTATATGGGATCACTTGGGGAAGGATGTGAAGATGGACAGCCTTGCTGCAATTCATTGAACATATATAACTTGGCAGTGGAAGATCACACAAACTAAAACTAACTAGGGATAACTGATGGCCCAACAGTTATGATCATTCACGACTACTAGGCATTCAGCACCTAATACAATATCCACTTGTTCATTTTAAATTGACTACTGCAACTAAGTACAAGATCTCCCAATCCATTTATTTGCAGAAAGGAGGATTTCATGATTGCCCTCATCCTGCGGCACATCAGCCCTCAAGAGCACTAAAATTAATAATTAAAAGATGTTATAGTAGCAAGGCAATAGTTACATTGCAGAAAGCTCAGCATTCATCTCCAGATCTTGAAGATCCAAAGGAGCAATATTCAGACAAAAAGCCTGACTATGATTATGAGACAAGAACAACGAAATCAGTTAATACCTAGATGGGGCTTAGAATGAGGATATTGATTATCTACAAATTTTTTTATTATTTTTGTCCCTAAGTTTCATGTGATAAGTCAGCACATGCAACTGATAAGAAGAGACTCTAGATATCTCAGCTGATTGTTTCCAAATTTGCCTTTTAAATTTGGTGACAAAATTGAATTTTAGCTCTTGCAACTGCCTGTGATATCTTTACTGCCTGTCGATGAAATCAGTAACTGTGATAGAAGAAAAGGTGGAAACCTGATGTCCCATTTCCTAATCCATCTTCATCAATAAAGATATTCAAGTGTCACAGCTTTGACTTAAGTCGAGTTCAATAATAACACTTACAATAAGACATCCCTTGAAGAAAGAGAAAAGAAGTGTGGAAGGTGCATGCAGTCATATTTAGGACTAAGAAGAGGGATGGAACTCCTTGAGAATAGGGTTCTTTTAGCCAAACAGATAAAAAATGGAAGGGGGGAGAGACCTAAGAAGAAAAATTAGGAAAACACAACAAAACAAAAGAGAAAGAAAGGGGGAGAATTAAGGGGGGAAAAGGATAGGAGAAGAAAAGAGAGAAAAAGAGAGGGAAATAAAACAAATGGGAAAAACAAGAGCTAAGATGAGCGTTCAACCATAGAATCTAAAGTTTTAGGGCAGAGAAAGGGCCATATGTTTCTTACTCTTAGAGGTCACATTGGCCAATGAATTTTTTAAAGAACACACAACTTTAAGATAATGAATCTAAATCTAAAATGGAGCATTTGAAGAGTCTTTCAGAAGCGCAAGGTTTTAAAAGCATCTCCACTTGCCATAACTTTTTAAATTCAAGTACCAAATAGTGATATTAGCAGGAATAACTGGACAAAAAGGATCATAAAGCCTGTCTAAAATAGTTGGCACAAGGATTACTAGCTACCCTAAGGTCAAGTATGAATTAGATTTCAATAAAAAAAACATGCACACATATTTGAATTTTGGCAATGACCAGTTTTGACAACTATGCAATCAGACCTCCTATCCACATTTGTTCTTGGATCCAATCTAAGAATAAATCTTAAAGCTACATTTGGGCACCGAATAGTTGTCCAGGGGTAAAAACATTTAGTCATTGGTAAGCACCTCCTAGTCGAATAGCCATGGGTTAGAATTATTCCCTATTTTTTCTGATGTTTTGAGGGTAAGCAGGATAAGTAATGGAAAAAAGTGAAAAAGTAAAGAGAGAAAAGAGGGAGCTCCGATGGTTAATTTTTCAACCCCCCCCCACAAAAAAAACCACCACCACCACCAACATGAATTATAAAATTCAACAGCATTAGGCTATTTTTTGGGACATTGATCGATTAAAGATAATACAGCATTTTGGGCTCTTGTTTAGCTGGTTAAATTGTTAACCCACCCATAACCATCACATAACCATTATCCAAACAGAGCCTCAATGTTTTGAAATTAGGTTCCCTAACTTCATACGTACCATAAACTATGGATACAAGGATACTTGAGGAGGATTCATAAAGTTGGATATGAAGTTCCAGAGATTGAGAGCTAATGTAGGCACTGTAGGAGGTGGCACAAAGCAAGCATTAAACAGCATATCTATAAAACTTTAGATGGTGTTATTTCACTAAGAGGGATTCTACTTAAGACACACAAGATGGTTGATGGTGATGTCAAAGCTCAAGCGGATTGTCTTTATCAGGTAATTGATAAGGTGAAGTTTGCTGTCCACATCAATATGGGAGTTTAGGAATCAAGGAAAGGATGAAAAATGATAATGACAAACAGAAAAACAAATCCACCAAAACATCCATGGCAGCTAGTGATTATGCATTATTTTCTAATTTTTAGCTATTCATTGTCTAACTTATATATGAGTTCACACAGAAAAGCAACATGCAGGCATATATAACAACAAGAAATATGTCTCAAACTCCTCTACCAATATTTTGGTCAATGCCAAGGAATGATATAGAGATCATGTGAGAACTTGAGCTTGTATCAAAATATATATAATAGGTATTATCCTTTGAATCACAACAGCACAGCCCTTTAAAGTTTTGATAAATCTTAATTATCTGTACTTATCAATTAAATGCTATATGTTCTGTCACTGAAGGAATCAAAAAGGTCAATACCACACACTCATCAAACACGTATCAAGTTCTTCAATAATATACTGAGATCCCCCAATGTCCAACTCCTGAAACAGCATTGCTTAAGAGATAGTAGATCCCATGAGGCTTTGTGATGCGTCGCATGTGTAATCTATAGCAGTAAGCTCGCTTAATTTATTTTACAAGTGTTTTTCTTAGCTTATTTTGCTAGTATTCTTCCTAGCTTTCCCCAGCTAAAGGTTGGCTGCAAGGTATAGAAGGTACCTTGGAACTGAGAGATTGATCTGAATCGTTATTTCATTGAGAATATTATGATATGCAACTACCTATGTCATTGATCTGTTACATGAATTTATATCCTATTAATAAAGAATATTACAATAGAAACTCTGATATATGTACTCAAGCAGTTAAGTATCAATTTATGTAAAGTGAAGAGATGAGAATTATTTAACATTTAAAACTAATATAACTAGTATTAATTAGCATGGTTGCTCATATGCCTAATTTGTATCGTTTTGCTTTCAATAAACTGCTAATTTTAAATGATTTATATGTTTAAGAAAACACAAACATAGGGCTTAGGGCCAATTTGCGAAGACTAGCCCAACAATCTCCATTCAACATCTCATAGCTTACTGAGACAATGCCCTAAATCAAGACATTACAGATTAGACACAAGTTGGCGCAGCTTTGTGCATCACATCTTGCCATCAAAAATTACAACAAGACCTCCGCTCAATGATCTCAGTTAACCTTTAGCTTAAGATACTATGCAGCACGTTAGTTAATCAAATCAACCTGCTTTCTTCAAAAAAAAATCATCTGTGTAACCATGTTGTACTTTCCGATGCCTCACTATTTTTGCATCTTTCTTGATGTTGCCACAGCCAATTATATATAAACACCCTCATCCCGCCCCCTAGAAGGTTACAATCTCTGTCCCAGACCTATGTTCTCATAGAAGCAATCCATGCTCATCTTTTTTGCAACATAGCAGAAAAAGACCTGAAAGCATAAATCCTATGGCCCAAGTGCATCATATCATATCCTCAAACAACCATAAAAATTTCTAACATATTTCAGGACTAGTCCATAAGTATTCTCAAGAACCAAACAAAAAAAAAAGAGGTTTTTTTTAGAGAAAAAAGAAAGTTAAAATCAAAAGGAAAAAGGATGCTGTATGGAATTAAATGGTTCTCCAGAATCAGGACAAGAAAAGAAGATAAAAAGAAGCCAAGAAAAAGCACGAACACAAGAAGAGCAAGAATAAAAAGCGACACCTTTTTGAGGCATGGACCTGCCAAATGTCGAATCCGCTCGGCCAATTGGGAACTTGGATCAGCCTTTCCTGCCTTCTCTTCCGAGCGTATAACCGAGAAATTCTCAATAAAGGAAGAAGAAGAACGTTGAGGGAGAGGACGAAGAGGCGGCGGCGGCGGACGCGGCAGGCCTTCTTGTTTGGAAAATAGGGCGCCGGCGGGCTTGAGACACTCCCGGCGGAGCGGCCCGAGGCTAGATCTGCCGCCGCCGCCGGCGACGCGTGGGACGAGAAGTGGAGATCTCGGAAGAGGGGTTCGGGTAGAGAAGGAGGAGATAAGCCTCTCCATGGGAGATCTCTCTCTCTCTCTTTCTCGAGAACTGGAGGTCTTGGGAAAAACACGCAAGAAAGAGAGAGGAAATTAGGGAAAGAGAGGTGGCCGATTAAACTCCATTAAAACTGCCCAAAGAATGCTCAAGGCTACCAATCGAAGAGATTGGGAAGTTTGGGTCCGCCTTTGCCGGCGCACGGGCGGGGGGACGCGCTCGTGCGTACCAACATTAGCTTTGACTGAACCCGCTTCAACGTTGACTTTATAGACTTGGTTGCTGACATCAAAGTAGGTGAAAAATGGACCCAGTCACCGTTGTACCAATATATACATATAATATATATATATATATATATATATATATATATATATATATATATTATAATTTTTTAATCGAAACGCAAGTTTAGGTTGGTGTGATAGCGCAAGTTTGTGGGAGTAAGTAAAGGCCAAGCATTTGATAAATTGAGATGTTGTGCGAGACTTTTGTGAGGTGAGTCAAGACCTTTTGAATTAATGCTAGCGCAAGTGGCACCAAGGTGGAATTCGTGTAAATATTTAGGCTAGGTATGGCTTTTCTGAGGATCGTTGAGTAAGAAAGACGAAGTGAAGAGCAAGCAATTTGAATTTTTAGTAATAAAATATAGTGAGACTCGGTATTCTTCCATCTATCTATTGCTGGAAACTGGATCCAGGGTGACCACTGGCTGAGGAGGAGAAGCTCCGACGGGTGGTGCGTCGGCGGGCTACGTCCTCTGGAGGACCTGCAAAAAATCGGTGGCTGGGGTTTCCAGCGCCGGCCCTCTGATGCTTAAGTCAGAGGGGGCTTTTGTGGAGAAAAAGAGAGTCTGTATGCAGGAGTCAAAGTCAGAAGTCCCCCAGTCCCTCCTGAAGAGATGGAGTTTTCCTTTTACAGGAGAGGTGCCAAGGTTACCTGTGATGTGACTGGATGAATTGATGGGTTACCATCATGATTGGGCGTGATCGTGTGAATTAATAAGTTGCCGTGGATGACTGGACGAGATTGAGTGAGTCAACGAGTTGCCATGGATGGCCTGCGATTTTGGGCTGGCTGGATGTTCGTGGAGATCATGCGCATTTAATTGTTGACAGTCGTAGCAGGGTATGGTCCTTAGTTGATATGTCGTAGCGTGGCCGGCAAGCAAAGTATGGTGCGGTGAGGCTGCTGCAGGGCATGGCTGCAGTATGTGGATGACAAGATCGGCCTTCTGAGGTCGGCTCGGCCTTTTAAGGTCGGCCTTCTGAGGTCGGCTCGGCCTTTTAAGGTTGGCCTTCTGAGCTCGGTAGCCTTCTGGGCTCCGCATTCTGAGCTCGACAGCCTTCTGTGCTCGGCCTGCTGAGCTCGGCAGCCTTCTGTGCTCGGCCTTCTGAGCTCGGCCTGCTGAGATTGTGCTTGTCGAGATCATGCTTGCCGGGGTCATGCCTATCATCAGATTCGGGTGCTCTGATTGTATTTGTGGGGTGGTCCATTTTCCCCCAACACTACCCCTGACTTCCGAGTTCGAGTTGCTTTTTGGCTCGGGCAAAGGAAGTAGTACAGTCGTCGATTGTCCTGTAATATAGCCAAATGTCTATGGAGATATACGTACCAAGTAGGATGTACCTATCGTGCAGTTGGAGCTAACGGCCTTAAGCCGAGCTGTCCAAGCCGAGCTAAGCGACTCTGCTCCGAGGTCGACTTTAGCAGCCTTCTTTGGCTTGTGGTCGACTCAGCAGGGTGCCCCCACTCAAATCGAGGTGCATTGTCGTACAAGGCGTCGAATGGCGTCGAATGTCGTCGAAATATCGTCGAAGTGGCGTCGAATGTCATCGAAGTGGCGTCGAAGTGTCGTCGCAAAGGCATCGAAGTGGCATCGAATGTCGTCGAAATGGTATCGAAGTGTCATCGAAGTGGCGTCGAATGGCGTCGAAGTGGCGTCGAAATGGCGTCGAAGTGTCGTCGAGCACTTAGACGAGCATAACGGAAGAGCTCGATCACTTAGATGAGCTCGAGAATGGAAGAGCTCGATCACTTAGATGAGCTCGAGAATGGAAGAGCTCGAGCACTTAGATGAGCTCGAGTACGGAAGAGCTCGAGCACTTAGATGAGCTCGAGAACAGAAGAGTCCAGCTCGAAGGTAAGCATCAGCTTGAGAATGTAGATGAGGGAGGGCGATGTTGGAGATGGAGATACCTTTTGGAGACATATTGACAGCTTCCGAGCTTTGAGGTCCCTCAGGACTTGGCTCAGCACCGCTTTTATTATGTACTAAAATCCTTTTTAAAGCCTTGCAATGATGAACGAAATAGCTACAGTGTCGTCATGAAGAGGGCTCAATACCCTTTTGGTCTTCATCGGAAAAGGAGATGACTTTCGCAGTGCACAGATGCTTTGAGGAAGCTTCTTCTTCCGAGCTCGAGGCTTCATGTGCCTCTACTCGCCCGCCCTCTGATGGTATTGATGATGCCCGCGAGAGGTCAGTTGTCATTCCGCTCCTCACGCGGCACTGGGTTTTGTTCCTCGGGCTCTTTCCTGTAGGCCTGATCACGGACAAAATAACTCAACCGACTTTAGCGGACAAGTGCCTCGATCTCATCACGGAGCTCGTAGCAATCCTCCGTATCATGGCCGCGATCTCGGTGGAAGTGGCAGTACTTTCTCGAGTGCTTCCGCGACTCTATCAGTCGCATCCTCAATGGAGGTCGGAGGTAGCCCTGACCCTCAATCTCCATGAGAATCTCTGCTTGAATGGATGTGAGGGGAGTGTGCGTCTGAAACTTTTGGAGGGAAGACCTCGAGCGAGCTAGGCTCTTGGGCCAAGGAGGCTCTTTCTCATGCTAGGGAAATCTACTGCTTGGTTGGGAGTGCTCCTCCTAGCGCTTCTTCTGCATCTTGGCAGGTCGTTCGGCTGCCTCCTGCCGAGAGGCCATGGCTTCCTCAGCCTTGGCGTACTTGCGAGCTCGGGCCAACATTTTAAAAAAATCGGCGGGGAAGCTCTTCTTGATGGAGAAGAGAAATGTGAGGCCCAATAGTCCCACATCGGAAAGACTCGTTCTAGAGCCTGGGCATATGAGGCGGGTGTCTCCTAATCCTGCAGACGCGTTTTGGGTGGAAAACAAAACCGGGGAGGGGTGAAGGACGCTTGCGTGAAGCCCCAGAACCGGACAATATCTGGCAAGGGAGCCCCGTGTTTCCCCCCTCATGTGGCCCCCACGTAGACACTAGGTGCCTCACGTGCCTCGCAGAGGCGGGAGCGTGATATTTGGTATCAGAGCCGAGGACGACTCTTGTCCGATGGTGGGAAGGGTGTGAGGCCCAATAGTCCCACATCGGAAAGACTCGTTCTAGAGCCTGGGCATATGAGGCGGGTGTCTCCTAATCCTGCAGACGCGTTTTGGGTGGAAAACAAAACCGGGGAGGGGTGAAGGACGCTTGCGTGAAGCCCCAGAACCGGACAATATCTGGCAGGGGAGCCCCGTGTTCCCCCCTCATGTGGCCCCCACGTAGGCACTAGGTGCCTCACGTGCCTCGCAGAGGCGGGAGCGTGACAAGAAATTTGTTGGACCGAGCTCCAGTCTTTAATGCCAACATGGCGATTGACTGGTCGAGATCGCGAACCTGTCATGTGGCCGAGATAAAGCGATTGATGTAGTCTTTTAAGAATTCTCCCTCCTTCTGCTTGATGGCGAAGAGGGAGTCTGAGGTCCGGCGCTGATGCCGGCTAGTGGCAAAATGGGTGGCGAGCTGCCTGCCCAGCTATTCAAATGAGAGAATCGAGCTGGGCTTTAGTCCGGAGAACCAAAGACGAGCTGCCTTACGGAGAGTTGCTGGGAAGGCTTTGCAGAGTAGAGTGTATGTGGCTCCTTAGAGTGTCATAAGGGCCTTGTAGCTCTCCAAATGATCCAGAGGATCGAATGAGCCATCATATGGCTCACTCTATTGCATCTTGAATCTCTGGGGGATTAACTCATCCATGATCCATTGAGGAAATGGAGACTCTGTTGTAAAGTTAAGGTCGGCGTCTTGCTTCGGGCCTCGGTCTCGAAGCATCTGTATCTGCCGCTCCAAGTCCTCGACTTTTCTGCCGAGCTCGGGTGGGGCTCCTGTTGCAGCTTGCAATGGGGCAGACCCCGCCTCAAATGGGTGCTCCCGTTCTCGAGGCGTCAGGCTTCGGTGCGAGCTCTCAGGATAATGGATGCACGACAAGCCCTCCTAGCTTGGGGGTCGAGCTCGGTGGAAGCTTCGGTGGTGGCGATGCTCTACGGAAAAATGATGTCACGAGCGGCGTCCTGAGGACTCATGCTCGTGAGGAGGGAGTAGAGGCTGGTCTTCTACTTGCTATAGGCCTTGAACGGCCGCAGTGAGTGCTTGGACTTGTTGGACAAACAAGTTGAACTGCTCTGGTTGGACTTGAAGGACTGGATCCGTCGGAGGCCTTGGTGATGGGGTTCTAGATTGAGTGTCCAGGACTTGATGCGCGATGCCGGGAGGCATTAGAGGCTCCTTTGCTTCTTAGCTTCATAGTCACGACTCGGACCATTCCTCTAGCGCCAACTGTTACTGGAAACTAGACCCGGGGGTGACCACTGGCTGAGGAGGAGAAGCTCCGACGGGTGGTGCGTCGGCGGGCTACGTCCTCTGGGGGACCTGCAAAAAATCGGTGGCTGGGGTTTCCAGCGCCGGCCCTCTGATGCTTAAGTCAGAGGGGGCTTTTGTGGAGAAAAAGAGAGTCTGTATGCAGGAGTCAAAGTCAGAAGTCCTCCAGTCCCTCCTGAAGAGAGGGAGTTTTCCTTTTATAGGAGAGGTGCCAAGGTTACCTGTGATGTGACTGGATGAATTGATGGGTTACCATCATGATTGGGCGTGATCGTGTGAATTAATAAGTTGCCGTGGATGACTGGACGAGATTGAGTGAGTCAACGAGTTGCCGTAAATGGCCAGAGATTTTGGGCTGGCTGGAGGTTCGTGGAGATCGTGCGCATTTAATTGTTGACAGTCGTAGCAGGGTATGGTCCCTGGTTGATATGTCGTGGCATGGCCGGCAAGCAAAGCATGGTGCGGTGAGGCTGCTACAGGGCATGGCCATAGCATGTGGATGACAAGATCGGCCTTCTGAGGTCGGCTCGGTCTTTTAATGTCGGCCTTCTGAACTCATGCCTTCTGAGGTCGGCAGCCTTTTGAGCTCGGCAGCCTTCTGTGCTCGGTCTTTTGAGCACGGCAGCCTTCTGTGCTCGGCCTTCTGGGCTCGGCGTTCTGAGCTCAGCAGCCTTCTGAGCTCGGCCTTCTGAGGTTGGCAGCTTTTTGTGCTCAGCAGCCTTTTGTGCTCGGCCTTCTGAGGTCGTGCATGTCGAGATCATGCTCGCCGGAGTCATGCCTATCATTGGATTCGGGTGCTCTAATTGTATTTATGGGGTGGTCCATTTTCCCCCAGCACTATCTATAAAGTAGTATTCTATCAATTAGCTCGTTCTATTATCTTATTTTATTATGGGATTTTCATATTTATGTAGGATTGAAATTATTGGAAGCATTTGCAGCATGATGCTTGCAAAGTTAAAATAAATGGAGGCATGCAAGCTAGGTCTGTGCAGCGCCGCGTGCAAATGTGGTCAAATAGCTATGTTTCTCGCCCATCGAACTTTTTAGATATTTTGAGAATTCTAAAAATCCAATTTTTACAAAATTATCAACAATTCTAAAAACTATTCTAAGTGTTATAAGGAGCACTTACATGACAACCAAGAACCAGTAATACTTATTAAAGAAAGTACCAGGAAATAGAAATATGATGACTCCACATGTTAGAGGTCTGGAAAGGCTAGGGGCCATAAGCATATGATAAAATCTACTGGCAATCTAATTGCAGTATCCTCCATCACAGGCACATAACTTTGTGCAAGTCCCAAAATAAAGAATGCTACGTAAGTCTTGCATGTGTGTATGTGTGTGTGTTTTTTACTCCAATGGATGGCTTATACTCTTTTAGCATGAATACATCCAAAAAAAAAGTCAAAAAGTAATAAGTCACAGAGCGCTCTAAGCAATTCTCTTTCACCAGCTCAGAAAATTCTTCTAGAATAATCTGCAGCTCTATTAGCCTTTCTAAATATGTTTAGCTAGAAAATCAACATATTTGCCTACTATGTTCCAAATATTTCGAAGCAGGAGATGGCCGTCATCTATGTCACGGGTGGTGTGTGTATGTGTGTTAAAAAAAATTTCATAGAGGGGATTCGGCTATAGCAATGCGACAGCTTCTAAACGACAATCGAAGTGACTCATGAAGAGTTGCTTGTATATGATGTAGGAGGTTCGCTTTAAAAAGTTTCTTGTATCTACATAGAAGGAATCTGGAAGATTGGATTAGATTGCCAAGCACAGAATCTTGGTACATGGCTTTTTCAAAGAGACGGTTCCCAAACTCAACTAAGACACCTGTATTTCCTAAGGCAATTAAACAATTATATAACTTTTCTCTTGAATCTATTATACGTTACAAACGTTTTAGAGAACCCCATTTACTGATTTAGAGAGTAGGTTGCACCAAGGCCTAAAGGATCAGATCCACTGTATGGGCGTGGAAAAACCTTACATACCCGACTCCCTTATAGGTTTTTTATATACCTGTCCACTTTTATCATGACTTGACTCGAGACCCCCACGAAATGGGATTGATATGGGCCGGTAGTCATAATCTACTATAAATGAAATAAGAGTTAATGAGGTTGCAGAAGAGGCGTGTAAGCTTCACATCCATGGAACATGAGTGGGAACAGATGCCTCCACAACCTACTCTACTTTTTAATTATGCTTTGGTTGCTCGGGTCCAAAGTAGTGGAAGCGCACTTTTTCTCCCACATCCACTTGGGCCAATGACCACTAAGTCCATATCAGGGTTATATTTTGTGCTAAAGAATGATTGATGTTTTTTTTTTTTTTTTTTTTTTTTTGGTAAAAACGGCTACTCATATCATATAGTACGAACGTGAGTACAGCCCTCCAAGTCACGGGAGAGTAAAAGGTACAACTGTGAAGGGACGTCTACATCAGACGTCCACAAAAAAGCACCTGAGTGCCGAGCGACAAAGGAGGCGACCCAATCTGCTGCCCGGTTCGCCTCCCTAAACACGTGTGCTGCCTGAAAATCAGCCATCATCTGAGCCATCCTACGGGAGGGGATGGCCATCCCCAAACCGATCCACACCCCGAATCAGATCAATGACCACCGATGAATCACCCTCGAGGTACACCCGCTCGGCCCCGGCTAACTGCCTCGCAAAGGATAAGCCCTCCCAGGCTGCCTGTAGCTCTGCACCAACCACAGTAAATCCAGGCGTACGCCGTCCTCCTGCTACTACCATCCTACCACAATGGTCCCTGACCACAAAACCGACCCCTCCGCACAAGCCATCTACCGACCTACTCCCATCAAAGTTCACCTTGAGATAGCCAGGGGGTGGGGGTGCCCAAGAAACAAAGGCAAACCGTGGCGCTGAAACAGCGTGGTGAACACCCCAGATATCCCTGACCAGCCCAGAAGTGACTACCGAAGTCGCCCCAACAACCTCCCTCGCAAGCAGCAGCGCCCGGTCTACCACCAACCTCGGAGGCGCCCTCCTCCCCTCAAATATACCAGTATTCCTGTCCAACCATATATGGTAGGACAGGTATGCTACACAGATCCCTGCCTCAACAGATCTGGGATGCCGCATGGAAACTCTCAGCAGATGGATCAGATCCTGCACCAGCATCACCGAGGCCGGTAACTGTATCGGTGACCTCCTCCATATGTCTCGGGCCCTAGGGCACTGCAGCAAAACATGCTCCATAGTCTCCTCAATATCTGCACAATCCTCACAAAACTGAGGGATCCTCATGCCACGCCGCGCTAACACACTCCTAGTCGGAAGGCAGCCCCACGCCACCTTCCAGATGAAGAGTGCCACGCGCGGGTGCACCCGCATCCTCCATATCCACCGCCCCTCAAACTGTCGGACTGGCTCCCTCCTGAACACTGCATGAAGATTCCTAGCTCGCACCCGTGATCGCCCCGTCGGTATCCATACCAGCCTATCCGCCTCCCCCCCTAGGGGTCGCTCGGGCTAGAACCAACTCTGCCAACTGCTCTCCAAAAACCTTCCGAACCAACCCCTCTCTCCATCGCCCTCCCTCGGCATCCAGTAAGTCACTGACCCTCCACCCTGCTAATCTCGCCGAGTCCACCATGGTCGGCATACTGCATAGCGGTACCTCAGTCACCCATCTGTCCTCCATCACATCGATAGACAGACCGTCGCCAATAGCCCATCCGATCTCCGGAAGCACCACCGTAGCTCTGGCACACATCTCCCTCCACACCGGAGAATGACGACGACCCCCATGCACGCCCGGTACCAAGGCGCCATACTTAGCCCTCATCAGCGAGGACCATAGACTCTCGGGCTCAAGCACAAATCTAGCCACATGTCTGGCTAGCAGAATCTCACGCCTCGCTGCCAATGCCTGAACCCCCAAACCACCACAGCTAGTAGGCTGGCACACCACCTCCCATGCCATCAAGTGAACATCACCTCGACCACTGCTCCTCCCCCATATGAAGTCCCTGAACAACCGCTCCAGGGATCGCAGGAATCTCACCGGAACAATGGCATTAGTAAGCAAATAGATAGGGACTGACGACAGAACCGAACGCACCAAGGTGATCCTCCCTACCATAGACAGAGCATGCATCCGCCACCCCGCTAATCTGCGTCTGATACCAAGCTCACACGGCAGACAATCCCCACTCCGCAGCCGCCGGTCGGACAATGGGATACCCAAATATGTCATCGTGCCCACCTGCTCACCGACCCCCAGAATCTCCACTATCGAATGCTTCATAGCCAGTCTGGTCTTTGGGCTGAAGATGATTGATGTTTTTTTTGATATGGATTGTTTCACCACTTCCTACACTTATCCAAAAGTACTCAAGATTTCTTCATTCACCTGCATAAATCTCAAATCGACCATTGAAAGAGCTGACGGTAGATTCGTACAAAGAAAGGTAAATTCTTTTTTTGCGCAAAAGATGCAATCTCTGCCTATATTTCTCTAGCTCAACTCCACTATCCACGCTACCACTTGCGTTTAGGACATGCGCGAGGTCTACATGTTTTACTAAGAAAAATATACTATGACGTGCATAATACTTGTAAGCATAAAAAGGAGGCCTAGAAGCAATAAAAAAAGATGGGGGAAGGAGGGGAGAAGGACATAGGAAGTAGGAGAAACAAGCTGCTGCATCATAGTAATTTTCATGTAACTCCAAGCTCTCATATACTACGTCTTGCAGAAAGGGCAATGCTTTTTTTTAATGCACAATAACTAAAATCTAGGTCAAATGGAGATCCTGATCTAAAGAGCTGACAATCCATGCATCAACTAACCAAAGTGTAGAGAACAAGTTTTGCTGGAATCTCAAAAGCAAAATGGAATTATTCGACAACATTATAGGAAAACAAATGGACGACAATTCCAATAGTATGCCAAGCAGGAATGACTTCAGTATTAGTAAAAGATAAAATGATCTCAATACTCCAACACAGGCATTGCAAGAAAAATAGCGATGGATTCCCAAAAGCTAGGTCATTATCTTTCCAGGCTATGAGAATGCTGGTGCTGGTCAAGACTTCTATCAGCATGCATAAAACAGGAAGGCTTGTGAATGCCAAAAAATGATAGGCATTGCATCAGACTACTGACAGACGGATATATCAAGCAAATATAATAAGAATAGAAGGTAGGTTCATGATGTTAAGAGATCAAAGTAAAACACTTCATATACTATATGGAATTTAAGCATTAAAAAAATAAAATATAGGATATATTTAGGAAAAACACTATAGGAGAAAACATCTATATGATATAGAACTATACAAAGAGCTTGACTAAAACTTTAAAGACTCATGACCAAGCACGTTAGAAGCTGATAATTTCCATGTCTCAGCCCCTTCTAAGTTGGAACTTTCACTAATACCTAATGCAGCATTTGCAAGATAGAAACCTGCATACACTGCTGCTACGAACATTATGAAAGGAGAAAAAGGATATCTATATAAGAAGAGATGGCTAAGAGAGTTGGTAGAATTTTCAACGAAGCTTATTCTGTGCTACTGCTTGGCATAGCTCGTCCTCACAAAATAGGACTCTACTAGAAGCCACAGGCTTGAATGCAGGCCTTGGCAAACCTGGTGGCACCATGCGTGTTGAAGGTAACACAGACTCCTGAAAAAGAACAGCTGCAATCTGTTTCATGTCCATCATGCGAAGACGAAAAGGACGAGGCCCATGCCTTGGAGCTTTTGGAGTGTGCGGACTCGATCCCTGGATAGCATTCCCATCTCCCTTGCTAGATAATTTCATAAAAATAAACAATGTTAGAAAGAATCAACTGAACCAATAAATTTCTTCATGCATCTTTCATGTGTGATACCTCACAAAAGGCCAATGCTCTGTTGGAAGAGGTGTCTTTGTACTGAGCATCTCCTGTCTAGACCGGTCTGGAGTTGTGTAATTGAAATGAAGTTGCCTGGCCAGAAGGACCTGGTTTGAATTCCAATAATTAATGTTTGCATTCTAAATACAAAATAAACCATATAAAATCATGAGCTCATAATCATCTATAGTTGAACCTAAAAAACCACTCAACTTCAATCTTAGATATACCGAAGTCCATGCATACTGATTAATTAGCTTCAGCAAGGAAAGAAGAATATTTATTTTTTAAGAACTAAAGTATTTAGTGAAAATTTAGGAAAGAAGTAGAAGACCGAGAAAATACAGGTGATAATAAGAATTTAAGATGGCTGCTTGCAGCTTAAGCTGATGATGAGAAACAACTGCAAGGTAGAATTCTTGAAATTCATCAAAAAAGTTGGTTTGACATATGTCTTCTCTTGTCATTGTTAGGATGGCCAAATTTTTTATGAGGGAAAAAGGTAAGAATGACTCTAGTAATACCATAAATGAATCACTCTTAATTACCCCGTGCCCAAAAGGAGTTGAAGGCAAATCATATTTTTTTGTTTAATAGATCAAACAAATTAAAATAATTGTGGATCTACTTGATGGCACAAAGACATGAAGTATCCAAGCATGCTTGATCTTCTAGAAAAGACGATGCCAAAGCTAGCTGTAAAATTTTGGAAATTAACTATTCAATTAATAAATCCAAGATTTTTTTTTCGGTGAGCCAGAAAGCAATTAGTTGTACAAGAGGGTATAGATATAGAAAAGTAATCAAATTGGCATAGTTCAATGAGGGCATTTTGCAAGAAGGTTTCGATTATCATCAACAGTAATACACCATAAATATGTCTAACAAAAACAGGAAAGACCTTATAAAATGCAGATATTTTAAAGATTCATGTTTTGTAAGGTATAAATTATATATTTATTCAATAGAAACATACATAAAGGGCTATAAGCTAGTTTTAGCTTGAAAAACAGTTGTACAGAGTACTTACAGGGTAAACTAAAACAAAATAATAAGAGATCCCAAAAAAAGAAGATAAATGCTACAACAATTTAAGACAACCAAAAAGAGAAATCCTTATATTCTATATTTGAAGAAAAATTGGTTTAATTATAAGATCAACAAGACACCTAGAAAAATAATTTCTGGAACTAAACTGATAAAGCAGCAAAAGGCAACACTTACAGCTGCTCGTACTCGCTGAGAAACATGGAAAACAGCTTTTAGCTGATCATGATGCAAGTGGCATAGGATTTTAACCTTGAAATTAGGTCCACTATTCACATCAGATATCAAAAAAAAATAAAATTGAAATAAAAATAGAAAGAAAGGATACCAAAATAATTGAGAACTGCAAGACAAAAGAGAAGACCAAGTAAAAATTTATCATTGCATACCAGTAGGTCAATAGAAAGAGATTCGAGCCTCGATTGATTATCGCAGTCCACCCCTTCTGGTGTTTTAGGTGTTACGGGCAATTTCTGCTGCTTATTTCCATCTACCATTGTCTGGAAATTGATCCTAATTGGAGATGCAACAGGTGTATTGCTGTGAACAGTAACCTCTTCCTTATGCAGTAGAACTAGTTTTGCCTTCTCTGAGTTGAAGACAATCCTTTTCTTGCCTATATCTGTGCAAGATCTCGCTGTTGTCCTCCCATCACGGAGCTGGGCAAGTGCACCAGGTTTCAAGTACTTATTGCATGCATTCTTCACTCGCTTCTTTTGTTTGAACGCCATGGGTTTCCGCCTCATATCAAGGACAATTTTATCTCAAAAACTAAGTCTTACGCAACTCTCCAAGCTCTTGAGCCCTTCCTTCCATTATTACCTTTAAGCTTACATTCAATAAAAACACAAACAACGAAGACCGCATCAGTCAAATACGATGTTAAGCTCTGCTTTACATCATTTATCACTAAAAATTAAAGAGTTCGTAACACAACAAACTAGAAACAACTAAACTCCATTTTTGTTTCTTTTATCAGACAATTAGCGCAGGAGGACAAAAAAAAAAAAAGAAGTAATGATTTTATAGAAAGAGGAGAGGACCTCGGATTACAAGAGACGAAGGTATTGAAAGAAATTTGAAAAGTTTTGCATTAAAATAAGGATGCCTATAGAGTGAATGAGGCTTCACGGAGATGATTCCAAAGAGTTTGATGGCCATGCCAATGGATTGATTTGAGTAGAAATGAGAAAGGTCTCATGCAATTTCACCAACAAAAGACTACAAGAGTTAAAGCATTCACCTTTCCGCAAGGGAATATATTAGTTATCCACTAAAATAGTTTGCAAAAAGGTAATCAAAGCATCGAATCTAATAAACAGCTGAATATAATCTAGATTAGCCTGGTATGCAGAAAGAAGATATTACTCATAAATAGTGTATTTCATTTGAACAACTATTGAAGAACTAAGCAAAGTACTAGCAGTTATTGTGTCGATGGAGAACAATTAATGCATACAAACTTCATAGAACTGCAGGTTTTTAGCGCATACCCTATCTTAAACAAATCTAGCAGCTGTTTTATTCAACCCAGGCAACCTCCTAAATCAGTTCACCATGAAGAACAAATTCACCGAACGGATTCAACACATGAATAGGTTTTATCATGACAAGCAGGCCAGCTACTTGCTATCAATTTAAAAAAAAAGAAAAAAGAAGATTTTTTTCAAGCAGCGGTTGCAATCCTCATGTTTCCACTTATTTATTGTAAACTAAACAATCCTGGAGATTCACAGTTAATGCTCACCCATATTCTGCTTATCCAAAACAAAAAAGAGCGGAAATATCGTAAATACAGAAGATATATGATAAAGGCCATCAATAACAGTGCATCAGAACCACATACCATAGAAGGGGATGGACTATAGATCGAAGCCAGAGACTCAAAACCCTAAAACAGAGACATAACCGAAGCCGGGGTGAGAGAGAGAGAGAGAGAGAGAGAGAGAGAGAGAGAGAGAGAGAGAGAGAGAGAGAGAGATGGGAGGGCGCGGCAGGGCTCCGCCTCTTTTCGAATTTATTAAAACTGCGCGCCAATTTTTTTCGGCCACAGTCGCAAGAATCCAAGAAACCCGAAGCTGGAAGCCGAGATATTCCTTCTTTACATAATAAATTAGAAAAACAAAACCGACCCGATGAGGGTGAGAGTTCCCGTAACGTGGCGAGCTGCGCTCCGACGCGGCGGTGTCCTATTGGCTGGTGTTAGCGTGGGGTTGGGTTGGGTGGGGTTGGGTTGGGTTGGGGGAGCAGAGGACCCCGCACCCGAATCGGACGGCGGAGAGCCCGGGGACGGGCCCGGAGATTATGGGAGCGATGGCGGTGGGCGATAAAAATTGGATTAGAATTGGAAATTTGGGTTTTAAATTCGTAGGTATGGAGGGAAAATCTTGAATTAAGCTTGTTTTTAAAATTTAAGTGACGGGATTAGCCTCGAGGGTATTTTGGGGGAAAAAAATGGATTAGAATTGGAAATTTGGGTTTTAAATTCGTGGGTTATGGAGGGAAAATCTCGAATTAAGCTTACTTTTAAAATATAAGTGACGGGATTAGCCTCGAGGGTATTTTGGGGGAAAAAAGCATTGCTCGCGTGTTCGTGTAGGAGTAGGACTGAGGTTACACCGTACTCAGGATGAGGCGAGGGGGAATGGACGGCTGTGATGTGGCGGGGACTTCATGGAACGGCCGTGCGTGGGATATGGGATAGAATAATGGGTTTGTCTGGGAGCTTTAATATTGGCGCTAATGGGGGCGGACTGCCGACTCGTAGGAAAGGAATCCAATGTTCCAGTGCCGTATTTTTAGTTGTTTTATACTGTTCGGATCTTGTCGGGGCTGAGGAGAGCCCAGGCCCGTGGGTGCAAGTCCAAATGGCACTTCCCTTTGTTGAATTCGGTTTAGATCAAACAAAATCAGGTAGATTGATTTGAGGGAGATAATAATATGACTCGAGAACAAACTCCAAATGAAGTGAGCCTAAGTTCTATTTTTATAATAAAAAATTCTTTGTTAACTATATATTTATTTTTTATTTAGTTAAAATATTTAAATAAATATTTGAATAATTTTTTAGAGGTGAGCTTTAGCATAATGATAAGGTTCGCTTCATTGTAATTTAGGTGCCACTAGTTTGAAATACTTGAAACTCCAGACCTCAAAATCGTATGAGACTCATGCATCAGACCATCTATTTTTATTTAAAAATTTAAAACTCTAATGCAATGCAATTTATTAAGCTTTTCATCTACTAGCATTGGTAGGAGCCTCGTGCATTAGGTTATTATTTTTTAGTAAAAATAGTTAAGACTCCAACGGTGTATGATTTATGAAGCTTTTTATTGATAGATGAAGCTATGAACTTGTTTGTACATAACGACAAAATTTAGCATTTCGGATTTTGGGCTACAAAAAATACCATGCATTAGGTGCAGAGTGACAAGCAAAAAATTTCTAGATAAAAAAAATAATAATAATAATAACATCATGATAAAGATGTTATTTATAATGAGTTGTTGGCATCGATAATGCTTCTCATGAGGTTGCTTTGAAGGAATATTGGACATTTGCGATTATTTATAAGAATAACTAATATCACACATGTATTTTTAAAATCATAATGATTTTGATCGATATTGTGAATTAAATAGATTCACATGATATGCAGGAATGCTGGAAAATAATTATTGTATTTTTTGATGAAAGAGAAAAAAAAATCGTGTATGGAAAAAAAAAAAAAAAAAGAGTTGCTGGCCATCAAAGTTGTTTTTTTTTTTGTTAGGGTGTTTTGCTGGTTAAAAGTTGTGATTTAGAGTCAAGATGTACTACTAGTGAAGATACCAGAAAAATAATATTTTATAGAATCTAGAGGCGTGAAAGGTTCCTCCAAGGACCGGGCCGAACTCTACTATATAAATTACAAAAGATCAATACCATGCTCGCCCAACAGACGCGATATGGATATTCATTAACATATATTATAAAATTTTTATTACTATAACATAATTAATTAATATAATTAATATATAATACACATATTAAATATATGTAATTATCTCATGTTGGGTTGATTTTTTTTTTCCAGGTCTAGCACGATTTTCAAACCGGATCTAATTTTTTGCCGGCGCCATCTTAGGGCCTATTTTTAGTGTCCAAGCCCGTTAAGCCATCAGGCTCATGATTAGCTCTACTCCAAAAGGAACAGCCGCAGATTTTCTGAAAAGAATGCCTCTCGAGTAAGGCTGCAAATGGGTTGGGTTGCCAGTGACCTAACTCGATCTGACCCGTTTTGGAAGACTCGTGGAGCCGAGTCGGATTCTAAAATTGGACCAATTTCATTTTTCGGGTCGGGATTGGGTCTGCTGAATTCAGACCCATTTGAATTTTGGAAAATCTTGGGTTTCCAATCCTACGACCCGACACGACTCGAACCAAACTCGGTAAACTATTTGGGCTCGAAAAAGCCTGAACCCGTGTTATTCTCTAAGTTATGCCTTATGATTAATGTGCATGTCATGTATGTGAGCAGTATTTTACATCTTAAGTTTATAACTCCAATTCAAAATATAGAATGATTCATACGGTTTCATTACTTAGTTTTGAAGGCTTATTTAAGAATAACGGACATTTGTAGCAACAAAGTAATAACTGGACCTCAAAAACTTAAGATGAATAAAGCAAAAAAAGAAAAAGAAAAGAAAAGAAAAGGAATATAAAAAAGGCAAAGGTGAAGCTTTGACATTCAAAGCAAATCATATTGTATGAGCATTCGTCGAGATCATCACAATGCTTTGTTTTAATTAAACAGCCATATGTGATCATCCGGTATGCTGTAGATTACGTCTTCGACTGAGGACTTCTTGGGCCATTTGAAGTAGCCCTTGTAGAGGCCCACCATTGCGGAGTGAGGTATCAGATATGCCTATATGACCTATTATATATAGCTTGAAAGAAATGACTGGATCTTTGAGGACAGAAGGGTACACTCGAGGACAGTGGTAGACAGAGCATGACTTCATGTTGCCGAGATTACCAGTACTACAACAGTGGTTTTACTTAGGTCAGCTAGGGATATTTGAGCCCCTCACTCAACTTTTGCAGTGACCAGGATTACTTTTGTCTTCTGGGTGCCCTTACCCCCTAATCTTCTTAAGCTAAAATTTGACGATAGTGCTTCTGAGGGTAGAGGTAATAGATGAGTGGATTTTATGATCAGAAATCATGACTCCAGACTTGTCGTAGCTGAGATTAATGTATTTTTGATACAACTATCATCGGAGCATAGTTGAGAGCTGTATGAGAGGGCATCATTTATATGAGGCTAGTTCGAGCACGGATAATATTTATCTTGAAGAAGACTCGACTACAATGATCGAATAAATTTAAGGCTAAAACAACAATAATGATCAGCATCCACTACTTCTAGACATATACAAGCTCTAGAGAAAGTTTGGCTACTTTTGGGCCAATCATGAGCCTGTTTTTCTCTCTCTCCGTCATTTTGTTTTTTTTCTGGTTGGTTGTGTTTATGCTTAATCAGTGTGAATGGGCGCTGTATAAAATGATAAAAAAAATAATGAAAAAAAGGCGAAGCCTCAAATTGAAATAGAGGTACCGCCATCTGAGTCTTGGAGGGGAGGAAGAACTCAGTTAGGCTTGCTAGGGTTTCGCAGGTCCTCTTTCCTTATCCTATGTCTCCATAACGGAATTCTTGGGTGGCCTGGAGATGGAGCCCGTTGGAATCGGATCGCTCGTCGATAAGATCAAGTTCGCGAAAGCTAGCGAGGAGTTCGCGAAGGGCGCGATCCACAACAACTCCGATACCTCCAACCAAAACCCAGTAATCATATCTCCTCATCTCTTTCTTTCCTTAGCTCGATTTCTATTTTTTCGTGGTCCTTTCGAATCGCTCTCATTAACAAATGCATGATATCGTCCAAATTTGCCGAAAATTTTGTACTAAATGCTGCCTTCTGATAAATAGTCGATTTGTTTTTTTTTTTTGGCTGTCAAATTTGTTCTTAGATTTGCTTCTGATACGCTTGTAGATGTCGAAGCAAACTTGGGTTGAGTGTCTGTTTGGGAATCCAAGATTCATTTTTATCATTAGTTTTATCAATATCGTGTTCTTTCCAGTATTGAATATGCTGAGTGGATGTCTGGATTATTAACTCCTTGGAAAAAAGGTAAGGTTCAGTTGGGAGCTTTTGTTGCCTGCCTCATTCATTTGGCCTCAACTGATGTAGCCCGATCAAACAACCATTCCTTTTCTTCTTTTAATTTCTTATAGAAGAACCTAGACAAACTTCATTTGATAAGTGATGGAGAACTTGTCCGATTAAGAGTGTTACATTTCTGGAGGGTACTGTACTTCTTTTCTTGCCATGCTACCAAAATCCACATATCAGGGTGTTTATTTTTCAATATGCAGGAGGATTCATATAATGACCATCCAAAGCTAAGATATAATGTACACCAATGCACATGTTTATAGAAGTAGCTGCCATCTGATTACAATTTATCGAGAGAAAATGATTAAAATGCATGGAGTTGATCTTTGATAGTCTTCCTAAATTTGTGTTTTAAGTTGTTAGCATAGAATCTCGATATTGCTCATGTTCAGGAGTTGTACCTGACCTATTTGTGGAAGGGGTTCAAAGAATACTCTTCATAGTTCTTTGACACCAAGCAAGCACCATCGGTCTTTTTTTTTTGATAAATATTCATTTTTAACTTCATATCTGTTTCCCTTCCATCTAAGTAAGAACTAGCTGGCAATGATAATATTTTTCTTTTTAAGTGCTCCCGATTGGGTAACCATCTTCACTTTTAGGGCACACTTCTTTTTAAAGCATTTGAGAATAAATATCATTGTGCTTTATCATAAAATAAAACTTGTTTTGATCCCATAGATTAATCAATCTTGTATTATAGCGGATCCACTTTTAATATCAAGGCTCCATGTCAATTAACTTAATGCTTAAATGACCTTCAAACTCACTGCCCTCATCAAGTTTTAAAATGAGCATAAACATTCAAAGGATGATCAGTGATTTAAACAATTTACGGAAAAAAAACTTTTAAATGATATTTATATGATTGGATTCTAATAACAGGACTTCAGGTTTCTGAGGTGACAAGAATTATAAACATTGCAAGGTTGGAGGACAATACTGCAACTGCTTATTATAAAACATCGACATCTCTTTAAATCTTCAGATGAAACAAAGAATGGAGAATCAAGTCATATTTAAAACCACCAGACGTTTCTAATGCATTCAATTTCTAGCACCTCATCTTGTTCTTCATTTTTTTTCCAAAAATCCATTCACTAATCCCTCGTCCTGCAACCCATGATATTTTTGTGTCCGTACTTTCTAGACTGGGATATTGAAGCATTTGCAACGAGAAGCATTTTTTGACTTAATGAAGCTAACGGACAGGCAGGACAAAGTTGAACTCATGCTTTGTGTCTATAAATTTGCCAAATGATTTCCATTCCTGAAAGTCAAAACACAATTGGAAGGAATAATTGATGTGGTTGGAATTGTGTTATTTACAAGATATTATTTCCAGCAGGCTTGTGGTGCCCTAGATAGAGCAGGGGCAAGAGCAGGCATTAATTCAAAGTTTACTTTTGGGACAGTTACATGACAGAAAGATGCTCTAATAGCTGAGTTTGCAACTAGCCAAAAATGCTGGGTCTGCCATAGTTTGGGGGGGGGGGGACACTTTCAGCTTTGATGTATTTGGCAAATATCAATGACTGGCTATATGTTATTTCAGAAACCTTAGGTGCTTGATGCAGCAATCTTGTAATTGGTTCAAATATTATGCAGGTAATGCCTTTCTAAATGTGAAGGTTATCCCTGAATGTGGTACTAATATTTCTATCTAGACTATATTTCTTCCAACTTATCAGAGTTATGGTTTCTGGCAGAGGCATTGTCATACTGAGATTTCAAATCTGGACCACCTCTATTTAGTCAGTATCATAGTTGTGCTGCTGGTTTAATCGTTAAAGGATCAAATGTTGCAGCTTGTTTAGTCGAGTTGGCTTCTGGGCTGGGGATGCAACATGATGCGGCTGATAATAGGAGTTGCTTGAGCACATTTCTGCAAGTTTTCTATCAGCCGCTTGAAAAAAAAATAACATAACTTTATTTTGTCTCTGGCAAATGCATATTTCACCGACACCGCTGATAAAGCTTGGTCCATTTGCTATTCCAGTGGGTAGATTGAAGTGGCACAGGCTCTCCCATTTCAAGGGAGATGGTAGATTCTGTCTCATTTGAATCCATTGCTTTGATGCTAGATTCGGAGTTCGATGAAAGTACCAGACTTTGCTGTTGGACTGTGGTTCAAAAATCTAGCCATAATTTATCTGATAACCCAGATGTTGTGCTAGGATTTGGTTTGAGATTGGAAACGATCGTTAAAGGACATTTATATTAGTTTCAATTGGAAGGATTTTTTAAATTTCATTCTTGCCAGGAGCCTTAGCTTGCAACCAGGTCTTGTATATGTGGAGGGGATGGTCTGATCTCCTGCTCTGGTGTTTCGGTCAAGTTGGGTTAAGTGATTTTGTCAGAACCTTGTGATCATCACCCAAGATATATGCTGGAAAGTGGTGACCCCAGTTTGATGAAGAAAATTTCTTTCACACCAGGTTAGACTGATCCATTTTTTTTGATATAATAATATATTTCTCTATTTATTTTCTCTATATTTCTTAGGATAGATGACAAAGTACAAGAAAGAAAAAGAAAGGTTGGATATAATTCTGTATATATTATGCATTCAGAGTAGGGTCCTAATGTTTTCATCCACTATATACTTAGCATTACTGCCATGTTGTTCCCTATTTGACATGAAAGATATGGAGAATATTTTTATTTTGTATTCTTTTTCTAAATGGTTGTTCTCTGTAAAATAGAAAACATAAAGGGGAAATGTATGGACAGGAAACGCTCTTCTGGTCTACGATGGCTATGGAGTTGCACCAATGCGGATGTATGCTGTTATATATGTCACCCTACATGCCATCTGCTAGGTCCTAGGACTGTTATCATTGTATACTTTACATAGCTAATACTTCTTAAATACATTACACCATATCTATGTCTATTATACTATGATTGGTTTGTTTTTTTGGATCATTGTATAAGTATGTACATGGTCAAAATGTATAAAGTCTACTGTTAGATGTGCCTCTAGCCTGGCTACGTTTGTTGGATGTAATTCATGTTTACTGGGTGGGGCTGCAGTGGAGATCATACGATGTCCCTGTTGCCTATATTTCTACTAATACCACATCATGACATATTTTCTATGCTGCTTGTACGTTTATGTATGTGGGCTGTTGTCCTAAGAGAATGTAATGATCCTCATGGCTATCATTATTCATTCTTCTTCTGTAGTAAATGCATGGTGTTATCTTGTCTGTGTCTAACTATCCGGGCCACAAGGTGGCATAGCACCTGGCCTTTCCCATGTCTTCGAAGGGAACGACATTCTGGCTTCATTTTGTATAAGTTATCCCAATATGTAGCTGTCATGCCTTTTATGGATAGTTATGCTTATTTTGTATGCTCGCTTTATTGTCAGCGACTCAACACCTTTTAATTTACTTTGATCTACCTAGTTTTCCATTGGATTCATGTCTGCAGCACCAAACAGTATTAGTATCAAGCTTCAAACATTGATTGGCTGCCCTGCGAGTGCCTTCTTTTTTGAACAGTCCTATGGTACATCTCGTTTGAATTTTTACAATGTCTTTTCTCATGGCATCTGCGCATTCAACTGTCAAGTTCTCGCAATGTTGATCAGGATGGTGCTATCGAGTGGAAATAATATCAAATTCTTAAGCTTGCTCACACCCAACTGATCTTGACTTCTATGCTCATGAAATTTTAACCCATTTTCATGTTTGCTTAACTAATTAGTGATGCTCTGGTGCTCATTTTTCATTCTTCTTGAGAATATGCTTTACGAGTGTCTAACTTGTTCTTGTAATCTCTCTCTCTCTCTCTCTCTCTCTCTCTCTCTCTCTCTCTCTCTCTCTCTCTCTCTCTCTCTCTATATATATATATATATATATATATATATATATATATCGTCTTCTAGATTTTAGTAGGAAATAGCATCTATAATAAATGAGTCTCCAAGCGCTTCTAAGTTCCAACAAATAAACTCATAAATAACCCAGAGGGCTCACAGTTCTTTTTTTTTAATCTTTTCTTTTCTTCCTTTCTTTTGTTCTTTTTCTTTATCACTTTCTCGTGGAACTTTTCTATATTGCACCTATTGTCCGGTACCATATTTTCTTTTGTCCTTTTTTTTGTCAGGTAGACCTAAAAACAATTGAGTGGAGGCAATTGCTTCCAACAGCTATGGCATGTGAATGTGTCGTTCTAGGTGGGTTTAGTGGTGCTCACATTATACTAGCAAAGGTCTCATGGTTCGGATTAATTAGTGGTGCGCACATTATATATCATGATCACCTGTATTTGTGGCTAAATTAGGACCCCTACTTGGAGTTTTGACAGTACTTGTTCCTTTGCTTCTGAACATATTTATTCTAGAAAAATGCTCTTTACTTTAAAGCAGTTTAAAATTAGAAATTGAGATAACACACAAACAGAAATGAACTGGGACCGTTAGGGACATGTTTAAAACAACAGATTTTAGAAGTACTTGTGAGGATACAGTGAAGACTAGTTTTTCAGTGGTTTGCTTGTAGTTTTCTATGTGGTACCTGTGATTTCCTGTGCATTTCAGATGTCTCATATACTTCCTGTTTCATGTTTGGGAAACTGTAATCCTTGTTTGCTGCTTCCCTTTTACGTAATGTTTCATGTGTCTTTTTTCTTCTCTTTGCAACTATGCTCTGGAGCTGTGAAATCTTTGGTTACTCTCTGCAGCCATCTAGATCTTCCATCAAAAAGTTCAATTTGGCTCATACAGGAAACAATGACTTGATAACAATAAATATCTAATTTCAGCCCTCTTTCCTTTTCATTAATTCTGTCCAATTGCTTCTAATGACTGATGAGCTTTATGACCATTTTAGCAGGTACTGATGGAAATGGTAAAGCTTGGCTTTCAGGATGCTAATTCAAGTGAAAAAGGAGTTGGGTTCATCAAAGCTATTTTGTCTGTTGTAACTTGAATCTGACTGGACCACCTTATATTTTTCTTTTTAATTTTTAGATACAACTTTCATAGTAGGTTTGTTGGCTAAAGGGTGCTTTCATTAGGAAGAACCAATTGGTAATGCAATTCATTAGTATCATATAAAAAAAATTAAGTAGAGTATTATAATAAAGGGAAATGATTAGATGGAGTCCAGACAGATGAACATGGTAAAACTGAGCAAAGGCTGTAATGGTGGAACAAGGGAGTACAAGGAATCAATAAGCTCAAACTAAAATACTGTAGATTTTTGAAAGTCACCCTAATCTATATAAGGTTACATACTCCAGCTCTGCCATACCATTCTTTATGCATATCTTGTTCACATGCAAGATATTCCATGAATAACATAACCAGACTTCTAAACACCCTGCAATACTTTTCTGATTCCATGGGACCTTATACATCCAAGAGGTGTAAAGCGTAGAAACCACCACCATAACATATAAGACGTCCACATTTTTTTTTCATTGATAAAATAAATATACTGCTGGGGGATGGGAATCATGGCAGGATGAAAGCTATATGCTCCCTATCAGAGTTTTCTTAAAAGATAAAAGGGAAGATATATTTACAGAGTGGCTAAATCTTTTCCTTCACATTACACTCCTCAGGCAGGGTACCAAAGGGAAGATAAAAGGATTAGCTTTGGTGTTAGCTTTGCACTAGCACCAGCTTTCTCGATTGACGGGTAGGTTTGCAGCTAAAAAATGATGTTGTCATTGGAAAGTGAAGTAGTTGTTCTGGTGAGAGAACCTAACCTGAATGCTTTCAGGTTAGGTTGGAAGGTTATTATTCACCAGAAGGCACTGACTTGGCTCAACCATATGGGAGACTGGGCCCATTCTATTTTTCTTACAGTTCGCTTTTGTTCATGTCGTACAGTTTGATGTGGACAATGACTCCATATTCAATCAGTGCTTAATGGTGGTAAATGCTGCTTGTTTGGTGCCAGGATCAAAGGCTAGGTGGCTCATAATTCTTTGATTGAAAGGGAAGATACTGCAAGAATGGTAGAGAGCCGGGGGTTCCAAGTTGAAGGATTTTTCTTCCGATTTTTAACTCCTTTGAGTGGCGTACTATTTTCAACTCGGCATTGCCGATGTTAAAGCAAGTCAATTATGGGCGGCCGACTCTTCTTTTTGCATATAAAACCTTTCCACAACTGGAGGGCCTGGTGATTCGGAGACTGTTTGGGGGAGAAAATTGCATTGTATTGCTCTTAATAAAACTAAAAATGAGGTTCATGGCAGCACACTCGTACAACTAGCTCAATTTGTTTCGCTTTTTTTTTTTAAGACAAATCCAACATAAAGCTAACTTTATTTTTTGGAATAAATTACAAAGCTATACTGAAGTTTACGCTTATTACACTTATATTCAATAATTTGTAAAATTTGTTATTACATTCAGGCGTTACTCATTAATAAAACCATTTATCTTTTATGAAAAGTTAAAATTATCTTTGAATACTTTGGAGGATCCACATGGTTTTTTATATCCTTAGGTGATTATTATATTGCTTGAGGTTATTTTGATTATTTTTAATTTTTTTTCTAATATGGTATTTGAGTTTCATTTAAGATTAATAGTTTGGCTAACATTCTGTTACCTTATAGATTAAAATATTGAATAAAAATAAATCTCAGAGAATAAGTATAAATTTTTCAAACTATTGGATGTAAGTACAATTTAGCTTTAATCTCAAGAAGATTTTATTATTATTGTTATTATTTTCAAATTGAACTTGTGTGCATGATGATATCTATCTAAAAAGTTGCAGCAGATTAGGAACCCTAGATGCCTAAGCTGATTGATCTAGAACTTTTGGACTAGGACCTTTTCTAATCAGGCCCAAAGAGAGAGCCGGCGCAACTCGAAATCGAAGCCTGACCCCTCGCTCAAAGGACGGGACCCAAGCTCGCGCTGGGTAGAACAAACTATTCATTTAGTTTAGAGGTTGCGCTGAGTTAGCAACATTGCGCTTGACAAGCACAAGTTCATCAAGAAGGATAGGCTGCAACTGCAAGGTAATACGAAGCTATACTGCATACCAAAAGATTATTATCAGAATGATAACTCTTCCACTTCTAAGATGGAAGTTACAGCTTGGATGTAAATAAAGATAGAAACTGAAATAAGTCCCTCTGTGAACGTACCTAGCTAACCCTTTGCAGTGTGTGTGTGTGAGAGAGAGAGAGAGAGAGAGAGAGAGATGCATGGAAACAAAAAAAGTTGGCAAGTCATGCATGGAAACAAAAAAAGTTGGCGAGTCAAGTAAGGTTGGTAGTGCATCTTCACTGGAATCTGAAACGTGAAAACAAAAGGTGGCCCGCTATGGTAGGGACTAGCTGGTTGGCACACAAGAGAGCCCATAAGAAAAGTGGGGAGAATAGCTGCTGGAATACAAACTGTACAAGTTTGCTGCTCATCAACCACAGTGAGATTTCATGCTCTCGTCGGTGGAGCATCTTAATCTCTTTGTGTGCAGTGAAAAAATCTAGCGTCACTGTCCTCTTTTGCATGCGAAAAAAGTGCCCCACCACATACTGCAGTGAGTTTGTGGGGCTCATTCCAGACTTACGCCCATCAATCATGGACACTGGACCACTCAAAAGGGTCATCCCTAAGGATAAAGAAAGCATTCGAAGACCACTTCTTTTTAGCACCATTAAAACTCTCCATATATTTTCTGTGTAATGCTATATATCACAGGTACTACAATGACCTAGCTGTGGTCGCACACCTCATGCGCTGTCCTTCAAAATGTGGACAGAATTCGAAGAAATGATGACGATTACCAAAGAGCCAATGAAAACTATATGAAATTTGAAGAGCAATGCAATGTTTCAGGCCCTTTAACTAATGGAAAGCCTCGTGCAATAAGCCACATGGACAGTTCCTAGCTTCCTCACGGGAAAGGTCTTGTGTTCTTTTGACTGAATAAAAAGGTTTTGTGTGCATAGACTAATGTTATTCTATAAGATTAATTCTTAAGCTGCAACTTGTCGTAGACTAATGTTATTCTAAAAGATCGGCTAAGGATTTCATGAGTACATGACTTTTAGCATCGGTAGATCGATTCCTCAGTCATTATCCGATGGATGACTTCGAGCTTTTGAGTCAAATTTTCTACTATTATTTTTCAATGCAAGCTAAACTGGAAGAGACTATGGTGTGATGCGATCTGAGAGTAGAGATGGTTTGTCTGCTCTCTTATCCTCCATAATAAACAAGATTAAATTGTGGTTGTCATGTGAGCACTGCACAAGGATACACTTAAGATAATTGAAAATAGTAGAAAGTGAGGGTGCCAACTCACTTTTCATCCATTAAGCATTAAATATGATTTTGCATTACGTTAGGAGTTAAAATTACATGACCTTGTATGAGATAATTGTATTTAGATTCAAAAGATCTTTTTGTCGATGTTCATTATTCTATAAAAGTTATATTTTGTGCCAAGTTGCTGAGAGAGATGTCTGCATGTTATCTGTTCTGTTCTTTTAATATTTTTTATTTATTCTTGTTAGAAATTTTTTATTTTAGAATTTGACGAGCTTTAAAGCACGATTACTTTAGATTTCAAAAATTAATATTTTGAAATTGGGTGATGATTTTTTTTAAAAAAAAATCATTTTTTTCACCGAATGCTTAGTGCATGCATGGCCTTCACGTCACTAAAAACATCGGCACAGTAATTGAAATTTACACATTTCTCATCGTAGCCGGGTTAGCCCAATTCTTAGGCAATTGACACGGTTGTCTAAGACGTCAGCCCAGAAAAGATCTACGGCAGAAAAGGCCTCAAAAAATATAAAGGAAAAAAAAGTTGTTTTTTAAGTGAGTTCTGCATAGGGTTTTGGCACGGAAGTGTGCCGTGTGGCTCGTGAGGAGAGGGACTAAAGTCTCGCTGTGTTCTTTCCTATCCTGGAAAAGTTTTAGCCGTTGGATCTCTCAAATGATACCTACATGGCCGTCCATCTGCCTTCCGGGTTTCTTGTCATCGAACCGAAGCAATCGCTTCTCTCGATCGCGGAAGAGCTACCGACCGTCTCAAAGGAAAGGGGTAAGGTGGTCGCGCGGGAAGAGTTTGAGGAAAAGGGGCCGCCTACGCGGGAGTACGATGTTGGCCCGAAGAATCGAACCTTTTAGAAGGCGGATCACGGTGGCTGTGGACGGAAAAGGCCAGTTTCTTTTGCCTCGGTGTTTGTCTCGCTCTACGCTTAGGTTGTTCCGCGGGCCCACGTGGCTGTTGCTGGAGGCTGACGTGTTAACCAGGTGGAAGAGCAACGTCACCTAAAATTTTCTGTCAGTTGTTCAAAATGACTATTATACCCTCGTGGGACGAGGATGTTTTTCTTGGTTGGGCGAATGCCGTCGTACTGTTCTGGGAAGTTACACCAGCTTTAACGCATAAGTAGGTAAACTAGCATAATGAAAAAGCTAGCAAAAGCCGAAAGAGTTTAACTGAATTTTTTCAATACAACTTAAATTCTCCCAATTGAAAGAAAGAAAGTAAAGCTCGATGAAGCGATCTTAGTTACTTTTTGCTGGTCGATTTCACCCCTCCCAAGCTTTAAGCAAAAGATAATACTAATAGGTTATTATCCATCTTTCTAAGACAATATATCGAATTTCCCTACTCCCTCGGTTAGGAAACAATTCTTAAAAACTTTGTTTCGATAACTAATAATTATATTTATTGGCTTTTGGTTTATAGACACGAAGCTTAACCTTCTGCTTCGTATGTCGCTGTTTTATTGCTATTCGACCACCATCTTCATTGATAGGCTTGTGTCAACTTTTTAAGTGGTTTTTTTTCTTTGCGTCAACAAAATATTTAAATTCTTTATATTTTATGTGGGATCCTGTTCCAACCGTTGAGTTTTAATATTTCTTTTTTTGAAGCGATCAATCAATTTTTTGTTGATTAGGTTCACTTTGGTTTGGTTGGAATTTTATTTTATTATTTTGGGCTCTAAAAAGTATCTGGTTCCAACGACCAAGCAACGCACATATCACTAAAATCAAAGGCTACAAGCAAAGTGAAAACCTCTCTTATTAAAAAGAAAAATTATGAAAGCTTTATATACATACATACACATATACACGAATCACAACTGCGGTAACTATCATTCACCACTAAAACAAAAAAGCAATCATAAAAGTTGATCAAAAAATAATACCTATATTTGCTCAAATGATTGTTAATCAACATAAAAGCTTTGTTTTTAGCTAACATTTTTTATGATTGAAAAGTGAAATTGATAGTATCACATCTTTGATTTCATTATTTGCATAGATTTTAATAATTGAAAAGAGAAAATAAATATATATTATTAGTATCTCAGTGATCCATGCAATATATAGGATAATAAGTTGCATATTATACACTAAGACTCATGCAATTAAAAAAAATATCAATAGATTTATAAAGTCAATGAACTAATCATATATAGGCGTACGGCTGCCAAATTTTTTTCTTTATAATATAGACTTTTAAAGAGGACAAGAAAATAGTGGCCACTTATTTTAGATGAAAAGTACCGGACGGCATTGTAACGGCCGCTAAGTACCGTTGCTTCAGAAGTAAATAGGGTTATTTTCGTAAATAAATCTTGGAACCGGGGTCCATCTCACCCTTGTGGACTGCCCCCAGTTTAATTCCTTCGTCTTGTCTGCCTGCGAGCTCTGAAACCGGGGGGAGCAAAGCGAAGGAGAGCAAGCGGCATCCGTCCAAACCCCAAACCCTAAGCAACGGAAAGAGATCGGAAAACACGCAGGAGTTTGCCCTCACGCAATGCAATGCCTGCGGCACCCCGAAACCAAAGCCCTCACCAGAGTGGAAATCTAAAGAGAGAAAGAGAAGGAGAGAGATAGAGAGGGCGGCAATTTCCAAATTTAGGTAGCAAAAGGGATTCTTGGCGGCTTTAGACGTAGGAGGAGCTTCGAGTTCTTGGAGGAGAGAGAGGAGCCTCTGCTGCTTCTTCGTCGAATTTTTGGCAGGAAGTCGGAGATTTTCTTCGACTTCTGGACGAATGGAGGTGAGCAGCGGTTGATCTCGCTGCATCCTGATGATTTCTCCAAGAAACGGTTAGATTTCTCTGCCGCACGATGGATCTTTAGTTTCTTGATTTTCTTCGTTGCAATGTCGTAGAAGCAGCGGGTTGTTGGTGGTTAAGTCGTAATTCTTCGTAATCTTTGCGTGTATTTTTATTTTAAATATTTGGTAAAGATTACGAATGTTTTGATCTCTAGAACTGGAGGGATTGTTGCTAAATATTTATTTACTTATTTATTTTGGCAAGATTTTGGTGGTCAGATCTCGAATCTTTGAAGAAGATCGTTTTCTTTGATTTGAAGGGAACAAGTTTATGTTGAGGCTAAAGTTGTTGGGATACTAAAAGGTCGGGTCCGAATTGGGGTTAAAAAGTGGAAAAAAACCCACCAGTTTGACTCCTTTTTCTAAAGCTTGCTCTGGAATTCTGTCGGTTTAGTTGCTCTCTGAAAAATAGCAGGAAAAAGGGCGAAAACAAGAGAGCAATAGAAGAGTTTGCATGCTCTTATTATTCTTTGAGGGGGATAAATAGAAAAATCGACCCTTTTTTATGTCACACAAATTTGGTTCTTTTTGGAAAGCTATGGACGGGTGGCTTGGAGTAGAAGCGGTGTGTGCCGCAGCTTTGGCTGTTAGGAAGCTTGAATTTTGTTAAATTTTGGTCTGAGGTCTCTCTTTCTTGGGGTCGGTGGGAAATGGCGTCTTCTTGGGACCAGCTGGGTGAGATTTCGAATGTCGCCCAACTGACGGGACTCGACGCCGTTCGTCTGATCGGGATGATTGTGAAGGCGGCGTCCACCGCACGCATGCACAAGAAGAACTGCAGGCACTTTGCGCAGCACCTGAAGCTGATCGGCAACCTCTTGGAGCAGCTCAAGATTTCGGAGCTCAAGAAGTATCCGGAGACTCGGGAGCCTCTGGAGCAGCTGGAGGATGCCCTAAGGCGGTCCTATATTCTTGTCAACAGCTGCCAGGACCGCAGCTATCTGTATCTTTTGGCTATGGGGTGGAACATTGTGTACCAGTTCAAGAAGGCTCAGGTTGAGATCGATCGGTACTTGAGGATCGTTCCACTCATCACTCTTGTGGACAATACTAGAGTCAGGGTATGGATCATCTGATCTTTATATTTGTCCTAATTTTGTTTATTTCCGGTAATTTTTTATATTATATCCTATTATTGTTGTTATTTTTGTATAGGAATGTTAATGTATATTTGTTTGTTACGGTCTATTCCTGCAGCTGACGTAAGCAGATGCTGAGAAGTTGATGCAAATTTGTTATCGACCCAGTTTGGTCTTGGTCCATGTTGATAGATTCTGTTCAGCTGTAAAACTTGGTAGTTGGTACTGTTGCTGTTAAAAAAAAACATCACTTCGGCATTGACTCTGTTCAATTTTTCTTTGGTTTGATGCTTGAATCAAATATGTAGGTTTCTAGGACGGTGGTATAAAGCAAGCTGCTCTTTCTGTTGTTTGGGTAAATATGAGTGAGGTAGCCCAGTGAACAAACTTTTTGTTCAGATATCACTATCATGGGTCCAGAAGTATTTGAATATTTTTATGGTTATAACCACCTAATACCTTAACAAATCTTAAACTTGGATGACAAAACTTTGCTTTATACTTTACAAACTCAAACCCAAGAAGCAAAATGAACTGTTGTGAAGTATAGCGTGCAGCCTTTGCCAAGCATCAAAACTTGGATTTGGAGTTTTGGACTTTTTGTGATGATGTCATTTAACCAAGATGATGACTTAGGTAATCCAAAAAGTAGGAGATGGATTCCATCTCAACAACGCTAATTTCAAGCTTCTGGGATCACTTTGCTTATGACCGCAGATATATACCTTTAACTCCTTAGTAGGTAACTAGCATACCTGTCCTGGTAAATTATCATATTGCTATGAACATGACAACTAGACTGTTCCTACTTTAGCATGTTTTGTTGGTACACATATTTGCCAATAAATAATTGACCTTTAATTGAGAACCTAGCATCATTGCTAGTAAATAAATATCCTATTTTCTAGCTTTAAAACACAAGCGGCAAGTTTCTCTGAATTTTAAAATTTCTTCAAACACAATTTTTCCTTTGCTTTATGATAGCCTATTCTAGTAAATTCATAATTCCTTTTTTTTTTTTAACATTTGCATTCTAAACATCCAGTGATATTTGGTGAACCCTTACTATTCATCAAGATGTTTATTTTAATAGTTAATTTATTTTTCTCATCCTTTTTTCTCTAACTCCTACAATTCTCCAAATGTTTCCTAACTTTTTGATAAATTATTGCCTCAGTAATTGCCAATATTTTTTATTATAATGGTAAGTCAACTGCTGCAGTGAAGTTTGGCATGGATGGCTTGCTATGCTTGTTTGTTTGGAGGACATGATAAGAAAAAGCACTTGCAGATAACACTATCTAATGAACAGGAGTAAGCATGGCATGTTTAGTTATTTTACAATTAAATTGCAGTCCTGCAGTCCTATCATGGGTGTTCAAGCTCTCCACATAACAAAGTCATCAATAAAAATCTACAAAAGGCCTATATCTATGTTCTTCTCTCTCTCTCTCTCTCTCTAATTTTTTTTGCAGTAATTATGATGCGGAACTTTTAGTCTTTCCTGAGAAATGAATTGGAAGTAATTTAATATTTATTGCTTGATCAGAAAAATTAAAGACGTATCTGGTTATGTCATCATTACGGTATCTTTTTTTTTGGTTCTTGTATGGCACTTTTTTCCTAGCTTCATTTGTTTTAAATGAATCAAATTTTCAGGAAAGACTGGAGCATATTGAAAGGGATCAACGTGAATATACTTTTGATGAAGAGGACAGAAGGGTGCAAGATGCCTTATTAAATCCCGATCCTTGCAAAAATCAGACAGTGGTGCTAAAAAAGACTCTTTCCTGTTCTTATCCAAACTTGCCTTTTGATGAAGCCCTGCAAAAAGAAAACGAGAAGCTCCAAATGGAACTCCAAAGATCACAGAGTGACATGGATATTAGTCAATGTGAAATAATTCTGCGGTTGCTCGGAGTAACAGAAAATGTAGCATGTTCTCTGCCAGAGAAGAGTGAGAAGCCTAAGGATCCTATGAAAGTGGAGTCAAATTATTCGGATACCAATATTGACACACGGCACTCCTTTGATGGAGACTACTGTAGTCAACAAAAGGATACTTACATGGCATCAAGGTTGGATTCCATTTTTCTACATGTTTAATAATGGTGCAATCAATCAATGTTTCTATTATGTTAGTAGATATAACAACATTAAAGTTCATGCTTTCCTCTTAAATTTAGTTGACTTAAGTTTCTTCTTAATCAGTATTTTGCACACGTCATCTCCCATCATATTTTATTTAAAGAAAATGTACCTAATGTGGAAAACGGTCAATTATGGGAGATGCAATTGCAATCTTCAATTTTTTGAGGTTTGGAATTGCATTAAGGGATGCTGGGGCATTTGGAATATCGAGTTTGATCTGAAATGTTGGATTTATGTAATTAAGCTCTTATTTCAAAAATGGAGTTGCTCATGATGACATAAAGTTGTCATCAGTCTTGTTCTTGGTCTAAAAAACGATTGCTTGATCCACCAGATTTAATGTTCCATAAAGTAGGTAACTACTCTATATTTTATAGGCTAAATTCGTCTTCATTCTGCTTTGTGAACTGGTCTTCTCCTGTGCTTTTACATGTGGGAATTGTACCCTCATAGCATGAGCCAACCCTGTCACGCATCTCTGCTTTAAAGCCAAGAGAGCATTGTTTTGTGCTAGACCCTACCCTGTTACTGGTGTTTAGCATGTCTTTTGGGCAGGAAGATTCTAAAATCTTCTACAGGAAGCAAAACCTGGGTCCTGAAATCCACTATGGTTCGTTTCAATTCATATAGTCATGTTGAGAATTCAGACCTAGGTACTTACACCAGATTGTTGCAGGAAAAGACACATTGATCTGATAGCCAAATTAATGCACGAAAAATTTTGCATTGTCTTGCTGATCTGAGGGTTATGCGGTTGAGAAAACAATGAAGGTTTTGGTGATCAATGAGATAATTAGGTCTTCCTACTTCAGAGGAAGGATTAGGTTTGCACTTTGAGAATTAAGATTTTAGATTGGTTTTAGATTGAACTCAAGGAAATTAAGATAAGATGGAGAGTCTAATGTTCAAAATAAGTATATCTACTATCACAGTACAGAATTGTGTAACTTGATGGATCGTCACCATTCATAGAGCTATGTTGTAGCTTCACATGGGCTTCAGGGAGTTATCACCTTCACAATATGGAATCATGCAAAAAGAGAATATTATTACAAATCTTAATTATATAATACGAGGATGGATGCTATAGGTCTCCACTGCACTGCCTACAGGAACCTTATTCAAACAATGTTTGCTTATTGATGAGAGGAAAAAGAAAGCTTAGTCACTTAAGGTGACCTTCCTATTAATTTATGTGATAAAATTCTTATATAACTTGGGCAATAGGTTACGGGATGTGGATTCCCATGGAATACATAATTAGAATTGTAACCAGTATTACTTAATTCAAACCTCTTTAGGCTTGTTGATATACCTCATATACTTCTCAACTGACACAGAAGTTCACGTGCTTGATTCATACTGTATGCTAGCAGCAGCTGCACTTTAATCCCCTGAAGAATGTTGATCCTGAGATGCAGTCTCATTAACTTGAAGTTCCATAATTTCCACAATATGGTAGTCCTTGTACATGTCTTCGCACACCTGCTTCATTCTGGCGTGAAAAGTTGAATGGTCATCCTATTGCACAGTATGGCTGAGGAATTTTACAGGATCTTATAGGCGACTATATCTTGACACCTTTTGTCTCTTTGCTTGACACATGCTATCGTCTATTCAATATATATGATAATGATCATGTCATATGCTATCCTGGCATGAGGAGTTGTTTCCGAACCTTACATGCACATTCATGTTGTTTGAAAATCATTTTTTCACTTGCACATACTCTTCGGCTGTTGTCTGAACCTCTTTTTATTCCTTTTATGACAGTGCAACTATCCTCATCAGCCTCTTTAATAATCTTTGTGGAGGTTTTTCTTAAAGTTATTGTTGTTCTTGCTATAAGTTGATTGGTCTTATTGTCTTCTCTTTTGAAGGGTTTGTTAGAAAGTCGTTTAAATTTTTGAGTGGAATGTTGAACTTGTACTCCACTTGGAAGGCTGAGACTGTCTGGTTGCAGATTGTGCTAAGATATTTAATTTTTTTGAGCTGTTCTCTACCTAATCTCTGATGTGAGGGACTCCACATATATGGCTGCTGGTTCGTCCTCCATATTTGCAGAAAGCAAACCGGGCCATAAAGTTTATCATTGAGACATTGATTGAATGCCATATATTCTACATTATAGCTTGTTCCACCCCTTGCATTTTTTTGCTGGGATGTTTTATAAATTTCAAATGTTCCATACATAATTTTTTTTCTCATATTGTATAATACTTTTACTGTCATTATGTAATTATATAATTTATGCTAAAGTTTCAGCTGATCCTGACTGAAAGTTAGGAGCGAAATTTATAGGGTTTTTTAGTAATGCTCATCCTTGCCCTAGAGTATATACTTTGCATGATATTACTGAATCACCTTTTCTTATGCAAGGCAGCATTACATAAGCTTATCATTTTTATGAATGTCTGATGATATTATTTTCCTGTTGAACTTTATATGCTGGGCAACATGCTTTTGAAGTTTTGCATAGTATATTTAGATTTCGAAAAATTCTTACACCATATTACAATTCCTTGCAGAAGTGTTTCTCCAGTTTCATCCGGTCATGATTTGATCTCAAACGGAGGTTCACACAGACATGAAGATTGGCATTCAGATTTGCTCGGTTGCTGTTCAGAGCCTTATCTATGTATGCCAATTTTATAACTGCATTTCATCATAAATTTGGACTCGAAATACATTTATTTTCTTAAATTGCTAGGTATGCTTAGTAGGGATCTTAGTCTCTGTTTATGAACTACATTTTTTCACCAGTTGTATCACCCTTGTGGTTTCATTGTTTCTGTGTTAGTCCATTGAGTGTTAATATTTTTCTTTGGTTTTAAAAATTGAGAAATGTGCGAATATACTTAAATAGTATGTTATCATGGAGTGCAATGAACATGAGACCCATGATTATGATATAATGAATATTCAATTGGAAAAGCAGTTAAACAGTTTGTTTCTGCTGGAATTTTAGCAATACATTTATAAAAAAAATCTAGGTTTAAGATCTCATTGTATACAGATGAAGATGTTGATAAAAAAAAAAATTCTGCATCACTGCAAGAGAAATTAGTCTGTCTTTTGGTTTGCCTGTAATATGAGCTCCATGTTCCAAAGGATTTGCACTTGATTTGGAGTTCTATCATTCTGTACATGGACTTAATGACCGATGCTTTTTGGATTTGATATGTCAGACTATTTTATTACATCTGTGATAACTCCTCCATTCATTATTTTCTTGTAGACTGCAGTGGTACATGATGATGATGATGATGTAATGAGCTCTTAATCTGTATGCTGCCATTTGGTGTCTTTAAACCAGCAATTGTTTAAGAAAATCAATCTATAGAAACATCAGCAATGACCTTATGAAATACAATAGAATCTTGAGCACAAATATTAGAGTAAATGAAATGAGTTAGAATGATGGATCGAAAAGAGGGAGATGTATGTTTGGAAACATGTTACTCACTGGTAAAAAGCCTTACAAGTAACAAGTGAATGTGCATGCATGGGCGGGTGGGCGGGCAGGCGGGCATGGAATTTTCTGCATATAACAGACCAGTGGTAGTGAGAGCATCCCAGCAAGCTAGTGATTGGGAGTAAGATGACTATCAATTCAGTGTGCTTGATTTATTCAAGTAACAGTAAACTTGTTTGTGACAATTTACTGTAGTTGGTATGTCAATGACAACTCCCATGTCAGCAATCAAACACCATAGCTAGAGAACCACTGCAAGCATGGCCTGTTTGCTGCAGTGCATTAGTGGGTGATGCTGTCCTGTTTGTTAGCCTTTCAGAAGATGAGGGACCAATGAAAGCATGGCAACTCAAAGGTCATCCAAATTTATTTATTTTTGAAAAGAATATGGTTTTGACTTTTACTGCATCTAAATAGGCAACACAAAGGCAAGTAAAAGATAATAAATTTGTAAAATATGACATACTATAAGAAATTTCAAAGCATGGAAGTAAGATAGGTTTAAGACAACATTACAGTTTCTTATGTTGTCTGTAAGCCATGCATCAAAGTTTAAAATGCTTTTGTGGTGAAGTAGTAGGGATTTGTAAAATGCATAATGCTAGTCTATTATGCTTATGAGATTTGATTTTCTAGTCTGCTTATCTGAAACATATGTTGAATCACTTTCCTTTACCTTCACAAGCACATGCATGTGTGCATGCCTTTTATATTTCCATTTACATATCTTATTCTTTTTAAAAGTTCGCATTCTACTTAGGGATTAGGACCATTGGCACAGGTAAAACACTTTCTTTTTTTCTAAAAAAGGTATAATTTTGACTTGCTGATATTCCAAGTCCATATTAAACAGGATGAGGCTTGGATATTATGGTCTTGCTACAACCTTCACTTGGTATAATGCTGTGCCCTTCAGGAGGGTTACCGTGAATACATCTTTACATTATGATCACAATATGCATGACTGAATTTTTTATATATAATTTTGGCCAAGGGCCAAATAATTCATTAACTTCTAAATAATACAACAATAGCTTTTTTGGGTGTGTGGGCCGGTAGCTTAGATGGTTGACAAGAATTTTGCAACCTTAATTTTTTAATAAATCCAGATTTCCATTCAAAAAGTTTATTACTTGCTTTCAGATTCTACGTTATACTCTTCAGGAAGTAATGTTATTACATGAGATTTTTTGTTCTCTTCTTTTGATTGGCAATTTGAGGTAATTATTTATTATGTCAAGATACTTATTTTTTCTTTGATGGACTTCAAATTGCTCAATAATGTTTACTCGACCTTTCCCCCTATTCAGCTTATGAAAGTTCACATAGTATAAATGTCTTGCAGGTATGAAGACTTTATTCTACCCTTGCGGAACATTTTCAAAAATAGCTACAGTAACCAAAAACAGACATGTTTGTACGTAAATTATTTTACCTGTCATTTTTAATATTTTCCAGGTTAAATATTTATGTTTCTTTTGGAAGCCACCATTCAAAGTTACCAATTACATGTGTCTTGCCAAAGATGGAAAGAAATGAATTATGTGTATATATGTTGTGTGTCTGCATACAATTGTGGAAGGGTGTCATGTTATTGTGATAACCTTAGATTCTATTTCTTCGTAAGGCTTCATTGCAATCTTTTTATCTCAATAACTCTAACAAAGTAAAACTATTTGCCTAAAATGCTCACGTAATTCAAAATTTATTCAAGTAAAATAAAATATATCAATGCCCCAGACTAGGGTAAGGAAAGTTGTAGCCAACAATTGCAAGCAAGAAATCCATGTATGGCTGGTCTGACATTTATCATTTTAGATGATGCAATAAGGAAATTATGTGATATACCATGTGGAGATGACTAGAATATGATTGTCCATATACATGAATGTCTGGGGTTCCTTGGGCATCAAACAAGGTAGGAAACATGATGCTCTGGAGATGAGTTCAGCCATTTTAAAATAAATACTAGGACAAGTTAGCTTAATTTTGATTTCATATGTTGGAGCAAACTTATAAAGTTTGCAAAAGTAGAATACACTTTTAATTATATTTTTTGAATTTGATGGTTACTTTTTTTTCCCCTTATGAATGTTACGTAATATAATTTTTTCTTTCAATCCTTATCATAGATGAAACATGTTATAGTCTGATTTAGCAGCTACTGATGATTGTAACAGAAGGGAAAAATATTTAGATGAATCTTTTTTGCGGTCATTGGTTACGGTGTATTGTGCTAGTCAATATGCCTGATAATCATCAAAACTGGATGTATCATGCAAGAACTAGAGAGGAGTGAAGGAAAGAGTCCAGGAAGAAAAAAGGGTTGGCAATAATCAAAGTGATAGGCTCAACGTCAATGCTATTGTTATTTGACATTGTTATGGGGGTCAAAAGGAGAAGTTTAGCCCTACGGATAATTATCCTTTTCCACATAATTATCTCTTTCTCGAAGAAAAAAGTAGGGGAAAGCCTCAACAACCCCTTCCTTAATTATCACAAAATAACTATTTAATTTTGTGGTCATTTCAAGGATCTGATCATCCATGTTCACTCTAAGTTTACATGAAAAATCCTATTTTAAGATACTTAGTGAAAATCTGTTTTCTTCTAATTAGTACTGTTTGTAAAGTAGTCTATGCAGTTGTGTAGGATTAAGTGGAAGGAGTTGCATACTGAGTGGACAGGCATCCCCAGGTGCCCGCGTAAGCAGGTTAGGAGGATGCTTGTCGTGCAAGGCAGGTTGAACAGGGTGGGTCAGGTTGAGGGCACGTAATATGATAATAAAGATGACCATTGTCACAATAATTATGAACTCAAATCACATTTATTTCTATCAAAGATCTTGCATCATGGGTGACTCTAAAGCACAAGGAATGCACACACTCAATAATCTGTTTTAAGTTAGGATGCCTCACCAAGAATTACCTAGAAAGGCCAAAGCTGCCATATGTTATCAAATCAGCAAATCTGCAATATCTGCATACTAAAGTAAAATATTATTGCATTATATTAGATTTATCAGCCTTTTGTGTGTTGTATGCTGGGACTCTGATTCTTGTTATAAAATCTTTGTATTAAGGAAAGCTTGCTTTATGATAAATATTTTGTAAGTTACTATTTTGTGATGATGTTAACCAGAGTTGGTAAAAAAACAATTTTAAGCACATTGCTATATATATATTGACGATTTAACTGCTGAATGACACATCTAATGAAGGGCTGAAACAAAAATAATACAGAAAGCTAAACTTGGAACGTTTTCTTCCTTGCTTCTAGCCACTGTAGGTTGAAAAGATTAATGGTGCTCTAAAAATACATTTGCGTCTAGGCTAGACCAATAACCATGCATGTATTTGTGGGCTGCAAATTTTTACGTATGTTTTCCCCTCAAGAGTAAGAAATTAGTATACTTTAGAGAGGTTAACCGATCAAGAAATACTTAAGGGTTGATATGGCACAGTATCTTCTGGTTGTTTAGCTGAACACGCATAAAAAATCTGCCAAATGACTCATTCTTAACATGATTTCTGTTGATTCTACTTAATCTATAGTGATTAATATCTACAATGACATTTGTGCATATTTGTGTAGCGACCTTAGAAGCAAAGTTTTATTATTATATAAATATATCAGTGATGGGATTTTCTGTCATCAGCTTCTGCAGAAGCCTGCAATGACCTGTTGGCATATTCATTAATATTGTCATGTTGTTGTTACACCTGCTGTGTCAGGAGGAAACTCCGCAAGATGCTGAATATCACGGTAATATACAAACACTTCATTGATGATTGACTTTTTCTTGTAGATGGTGAATTTTATACTAAGTTTGAATTTCCTGCATACTGTTCGCTGCACTATATTCTTTTCTTTTTCCTGCACTATATTGCATGTGATGAAATAACTTCAGCTGTGGAATTTTGTTATTTGTTTCAATCATGCTGATGGTATGTTCATCCACTATTCACTAATTACATGCATATGGAATCAAATGATGTCTCATCTTTCGAAATGATCAAAGTGATTTGTTATCTTCCAGAGGTAATATTATCTTTATCTTCAGTTGGCTTTTAAATCCCATAAACCTTTCACTTGTTCTGATATGTTGGAATCCTACTAGAGATTGGGTCAAATCTTTATTGGTTGTACCATATCACATAATTTCTGGTTTTTGAACATTCTGACGTGGCACATAAGCTGTATCTAGGGGCATCAATAAGCTAGTCTCTGATATTTTCAATCTATATCCTAGCATATTTGCTGGTAGGCTAATTATTGTGTGTACTGAAATTATTGATACATTTTAGACTGACCTTGGATGCTAGGGATGATAAGTTCCATGTACGATGTCTTTTTAGTTGATTCTATGATTTGCATACCTGAGATCAAAATCGAGATTTCACAAGAGTAATATTAAAGTAGTTCATAGTGCCCCAATTCTTTTATTTTACCATCAAAATGCAATCAATATCTCCAAAACGAATAGTGGACTCACGCATATCATTGCACATATTTTCACTGCTTCCAGACTTTTCCCTACCATTGCACGCAAATTCTCAGCAAAGTTAGATTTTAATCACGATACTTTAAGACTACTAATAAAGAAAATGGTTTCCGTTGCCTGGCAGGGGGGTTTATGTGATGATTTCCTGTCACACCTGATGTGTTGCTGCTGTGCGCTTGTTCAAGAATGGCGTGAAGTGGAGATTCGTGGAGTTCAATGTATGTTTTCTCCTTCTGAACTTGCTTTGGTCTAGACATTGGGTAGCATGATGTGCCGGGTGTTAAGTTCTAGGGTCGTAGTGTTACATGCCCAACTTCAATCATCAAAGCGACTAAATTACGGAGTTCATATTGCAATGTTCTTGCAGGTACAGGGAAGAAAAAAACAAGCCCACCACCTTCTCAATACATGCAATCTTAGCTGGCAGCTGGGAGTAGAAGTTCTGTTTGTGTTGTATAGTCAATACCCTGTTGATTGCCAAATTTATCGTGAGCGGTGCCAGTAATATGAAGCTGTGTCTTGCTGTCCCTTGTACTTGCTATTTCTTGGTATACTTCTGCTACAGTGCTGTGTATCATGGACCTGCTTTTGTGCTATAGCATTGTTTATTTGACCTATTCAAAAAGAAGCTCCAGTTTCCAGGATACATATTGCCCTCCCATCATCAGTCCATTCATGCAAAAACATAGGTGAAAGCTATTTCAGCCAACTTGTGCACAATTTTCTGAAATGGCAGCAGTATGCCAGCACCATTCTGTTGCGTAGGTGGAATCGATTTGCCATGTAATTAGGCCATGGAATCGATTTGTCACCAAGCTCATCTTTTCATGCCATGGAGGCTTCCCTTCAGAACTTGGAATGCTTCTGGTGCTGCTGTACTTCAGGTTGAATGTTTCTGTAGCAATTTGAGAAAAAACCTGATGGAAAAACCAATGCACAGAAGCAAGAGACGAGGTGGTTGATATACATTCACATTGCCTGTAGAAACAGTTCAGTTGCCAACTGCCTCTGGATGGAAATGATGTCTTCTCGACATAAAAAAAGAGTAAGATGTATGACACCTTAAGATCGTGTGAGAAATGGAAAGATATTTTGGTTTCTTCGACATTGCAGCAGCGAACGGGGAAAGAAAACAAAAGACCTGAAGGAAATCTCAGATCTAGTTTCTGCTTGATTTTCCCCCTTATTTTCTCAGAATTCTTGATGTTCACGTGCCTAGCATTCATACCTGATACCTCTGCAGATAAATAATCTACCGACAGATTTTTCAAACAATAGCCTCTAGGATCAGCTTGATGTCAAACCACGGTGCAAGATCATCAGAGGAATGGTTCAGAAAACAGTAGCTCAAACCGTCATCACAGATGCTCTCTGATCATGATCATACGTACGTACGTACATACATACATGCATACGGTCGTAATTCGATTCAGCCATTGCTTAGAACTGGAGGGGTAGTCTGGGTATACCTCCCCCCTTATCCTGCCTTGCCCTGGGGAACGAGAGGTCCAAACCTCGGTCGAAGCCGCCTTTATCCATCAAGCCAGCTGCTGGCCTCCCCTTTTATCCCCCTCTCTTATCAGCCTACCTCTGACCAGAATTCGATGCACACCGTACGAAGAAGGATAATACCCACAATAAATTCCTCGTCTATCTTTCTATATAAAAGTATTGAACGAAGGCTCTTTCCCCAGGGCTCCTCCTCTCCACCTATCCTTCAGAAGGAACAAATCTCGAGTGCTGATAAGATGGCGAAGCCTATATCGATCGAAGTATGGAATCCCAGCGGGAAGTACCGAGTCGTCAGTACCAAACCGATGCCCGGAACCCGTTGGATTCGTCTCTTGAGCGACCAAGATTGCCGCGTCGAGGTAAAAATCTCTTCGGCTCCTCTGGCCAATTCCGTTTCTCCAATTTCCCGTCATGTTCATGAGGAGCAACACCTGATTCTCTTTAATATCTGTGCTCAGATATGCACCGACAAGAAGACCATATTGTCCGTGGAGGACATTCTTGCTCTTATCGGCGACAAATGCGATGGAGTAATTGGACAGGCAAGCGGAATTTCTTACACACACACACACACAAACACTTTGTGTGCATAGAAGCGTAGATACTAATCAGTCTCTGGGATTTTGCTCTGGTTTGTTCTATGGCTTGTGTTCCACAGTTAACAGAAGATTGGGGTGAGGTGCTGTTCTCTGCACTGAGGAGAGCTGGTGGGACTGCCTTCAGTAACATGGCAGTCGGGTACAATAATGTCGATGTCGATGCTGCTACCAAGTGTGGAGTCGCCGTTGGAAACACCCCAGTGAGTTCAAATGTGATTTAGTTATTATATTGATCACGCGGCTATATCAGCTTATGTAGATCACAAAGAAAATAAGATGCCTACGTAGATTTGATACACACACACACACATATATATTTACTTCTATAATGTGCTCTCTAATATTTGCTAGCTATGTTGAAGAAGTGGAAAAATATTAAAGAAAACTTGATGTATTTTAATATTTGTAGAAGTTTTGTGTGCCGCTTTCCTTCTCCTTCAAGTGTAATGTTTTTTTTCTTTCTGGACAATGTTATTGGGTCATACTGTTTGATCTTGTTCAGCTAAACCCCTTTCTTGCAAGTGCTAATTTTAGATTACTCATAGTCTTGGAAGCTTTCTGTTTGTCTTTTCGTTGCATGAATTTTGCGTTATTTGCGTTGGCTTCACTTTATTTATTTGTTTATTTATTTATTTTTGTGTGGCCAGGGAGTTCTTACGGAAACAACTGCAGAGTTAGCTGCTTCGCTTTCACTGGCCGCAGCCAGAAGAATAGTTGAAGCAGATGAGTTTATGAGGGCAGGTTTATATGATGGATGGCTTCCCCATTTGTATGATCTGAAACACACTCCTATATTTTATGAGGCTCACATGGTTTCTTCGATACAGAATAGACTAACTTCTTCGAGTGGAATGGCTTATCCTGAATTCATGCTTCCAATAGGTTTGTGGGGAATTTGCTGAAGGGACAGACAGTTGGAGTTATTGGAGCTGGCCGTATTGGATCAGCTTATGCCAGGATGATGGTAATGTTTCTTGTCCTGTGACTCCTCTGTAACATCTGAATGAGCCATGCATTGATGCTGCTCTCAAGATATCCAATCAATGTTCTGATTTCTGATTTTTTTTTTCCAGAAATTTTCAATTCTTAGATTCTATGTAACTTGGATTGAGTCAAATAAAAAAAATTAAACAAAAATCTGTAGAATCATTGTATTATGATTAAGAAAAAGTTGATTCTTGTAAGTTCATTTGGGAAAAATTCATACTCAAATTGCGCAATACTTTAGCATACCATATTGAATTTCTAGCAGCATTGTAATATTTGTATCCATTTGGAGATACTGAAAAATAGCGTAATGTGTGTGGACATGCGCACACTGATATGAGATCACTAAAAAGACTAAACTCAGTAGCTGTAAACAGCTCTGTGTTGCTTAATTTAGTGCGAAAGAAATCTCTTGCAAGTGTATCGAGGGAATACATAATTGAACAATAACTTTTTCATAATAAGAAGGTCTAACTCTAGCGAATATACCTACTGACTAACTTGATTAGAAAGATGAAAAAGAAAGATGGTCAGAATTTGTTGCATGAAATCATATTGGAAGACAATATTAAACAATAGTTATATTATAAAAACTGGTATAATAGAAGGTGTTATGAACAAGACTAGTAGAACTGTCATGGTTGCTGGTTTTACCGCACTTGCATTGACTATATCTTTGTTCACTTTACAACAGATTGAGGGTTTCAAGATGAATCTTATATACTATGATCTGTATCAGGCAACTAGACTAGAGAAGTTTGTCACAGGCATGTTGCTGTCATCTCATCTCACTTTCTCTTTAACATTCCAAGAGATTCAGCTGAAACTCAAAAATTCCTTGGTTATTAACTTCTTCCGCTGCAGCATATGGACAGTTCCTGAAGGCAAATGGTGAACAGCCTGTTAGTTGGAAAAGAGCTGCTACGATGGAGGATGTACTTAGAGAGGCTGATGTGGTTAGACCTCATCCTTTGGAATATTAACTATATTGCTCAATCATAGAGTACTAGCGATCTCTTATTGCCCTGATTCTTCTTCGCATTTGAGGTGTCTGACTCTACAATTCACCCAATTACATGGGCTACACTGACTGGCACAACGAATCCTCATAGGATAACACAGAGAAATTATTGCAATAATAGTATGCATCTAGATCAGAGCTGGCATGGGCATAGATGAGAATGACTAATTTCAGACCTTTTTGTTCCCTCAATAGACTTGTGCTCTTTGCAGATAAGTCTTCATCCAATTTTGGATAAAACAACGTATCATCTGATAAACAAAGAGAGTCTGTCCATAATGAAGAAGGTGAAACCTCCAGCTCTAGGATTATTCAATCAATATAACTTCTGTCCACTTTGATCATAAATCAAAGTAATCCAAATTTGAAATTACTACAGGATGCAATCCTTGTAAATTGTAGCAGAGGACCAGTGATTGACGAAGCTGCCTTGGTAGAACATCTGAAAGTAAACCCCATGTTCCGGGTGGGGCTTGATGTATTCGAGGTGATCATACAGTTGCTTCCACATTTGATGCTCCAATTTTTAGTAGAAACCTACTTTCTAATTTACTCAGTCATCACCTTTCAACAGGATGAACCTTACATGAAACCTGGGCTTGCTGAACTGAAAAATGCAATTGTTGTGCCACATATTGCATCTGCCTCCAAGGTGAATATCTTATATGATTACATTTAAATTAAAAAATTACAAGCTTTATTTCCTACTTATCCATCCTTTTGTACTGCTAATACAATCAACTTCTTTTATTGATTCAGTGGACACGTGAAGGAATGGCGACTCTTGCTGCTTTGAATGTTTTAGTAAGTTCGAATAGTTAAACAAGTTCAACATTAGTTTTTGCTCTTTTAACAGAGAAGCACTTCTTCATTGTTTGTTGGCAAACAGGGTAAGATTAAAGGATACCCGGTTTCGACTGATCCTAATCAGGTCGAACCTTTCTTGGATGAGAAATCCTCACCTCCAGCTGTTTGTCCAAGCATTGTGAATGCAAAACAACTTGGTATATATTCCATATTGTTAGGACTGGGAAGGATTGTTTTCTGCCTCTTCTGCATTTCTTGCTAACAATAATAATATATTTTGCAGGTCTGCCTTCTTCAAAGTTTTAAAAGGCTGTTTGATGCTATCCATCTCAATGTAAAAGGTGCAGTGCATAGATTTCATGTTGGGTCTTTAAGTTCTTGGAAGTGAGAAGTAGAAATCTATATCTGGTTCTCATGTCACAGACTAAATGTATGTTTTGATCTGTCATCTCGCCTAAGGAAATGATTCCAGAATGTTGAATATGTATAGCTATTCTCATGCCGGGGGGGAGTGCCTTCTAGACTAGCGAGATAGCCCAATTCCCTCCTATCAAGGATAAGCTTATCCATTGGTAGGCTTGGTAGGTGTGGAATGAGCTTTTCCCTCCCACATCATAATCAAAGTATCATATTATCCCTCCATTTTTTTCTATCCATTTTAAGTTCACGAAAAAAATGGAAGATAATTTTGCCTTTGCTATAGAAGGCAAATTGTCAGGAAATCCAGAGCATATTATATGAATGCCTCTCCCTTCCACTTATTCCCCTATTCAAATGCCAAAAAGATGCTTATCCATGGAATAAACCTATCCCATCTATGGGATCTAGATAAATTTTTTAATTCCTCCAAAATTATTCTTACGGCACTTTGTTTTCCATAAAAAAACGTGACATAACTTCGAAATTCTTATCATAAATAAAAAAAATGTTGTTAGATGTGGAGAGAAATGTGTGCGCACATTAGTATTAAGCGGTTTTAGTTCTTTGTTTGATTGGGATCATGCATAGGTTTGGAAAGATGGATGACCCTCATCTACTGCTTGGTTTGAAAAAATCTTAGGAAGGATGGATGGAAAAAGGAGATTGCCTATCCATCGTGGTCTATCCATTCGCATCCTTCTAAATTGGGAGAATGCAAAGAAGGGTGAATGAAGCATGTGAGGGGTGGGTTTCTACGTTGACAAAATTATTCCTCATTAATTTTTTAATAAAACTCTAACACTTCTTTACTCTTTTTTTATCAAGAGGTAGTTTAGTAAAAAATATTATACAAATATCATCCATCCTCTCTTTCATTTCTCCTATATCAAATATAGGAGAATATCATTCCCATCCATCATTTTGTGTATATTTGGTGAAACATGAAAGGATGAATGAAAGACTCATCCATCCTCTCTTTCATTTTTATTTTCTATCCATTCTTTGTCTAATCCATTCTTTGTACCAAACAGAGGATATGTTCCAACATTCAAAACAAGTATATTTGCTTTTGCCACACTAGAGCACATGTAGAAAAGGCAGTTCCTTTTAGCCGTAAAGTATTTCTAGATCTAATAGATGTAATTTGTAAATTTGACGAAAGAAGCTTGGAATGAAGGTTATACTGACAATGTTAGAACAAATCGAGAGAGAGCGGGTTCCATAGTATATCATAAATAACAAATTTAAAAAAGATTTAGGAATTAAAAATTTCTTTTTTGGATGAAGGCATGAGAAATTGGTGGCTCTAAAAATGAAATGATATACCATGTGCTAATGTTGGGGTGGATATGATCCCAAGGTATAATAAAATTAAATCCAATGAGTTTTCTTATATGTGCGATTTCAGTGAAGTATTTGCATAATTATGATATCAAATGCTTGGAGAGAAGAAAAGAAAATAGAAATCGCAAAAGAAGATTGCAAGAAAGAGCTCGGAAAAAGAGAGAATTATCTCATAAGTCGCATGCAATTATTTGTTGTGTTAATACTTCAGAACACCAGGTAATGCAAAATTGCTGATTTTCTTAAATAATTAATTCATATTACATAGTGGTTGTACTCATGTAGAGGTATCATATGTTAAACAATTACAGATTTTTCTAGATTTTTTCAAAAATTACAGATTTTCTAGTAATCTAGTGATCAGAAGAGCTGTATGGAGAGAGTCATCTCCAGAGTTACTGGGGAGAGCTATTTTAGAATGGCATTAAAAGCATGACAAGGTTCATGTATAATTTTCTGAGATTTTTAATCTTCTGATGTTCTGTAAACCTTTAATGGTATAATATATAATATGTTTGAGCTGCATATCCAATCTTTGGTCTTTCATGAGTTCGCAACAATATGGAAAGAAAACTTAAGAGTGCGTAGATTAATAAAGAAATTTCATAAAAAAAAAAAAGATAAAATTCATTTTATTTTCATTTCTATAGAAAAGTCTTAATATTGTTAATATAAAGATAAAAAATAGCCTTAATTTTATCAGGCCAATTTGTCCCTATCTTGCAAACCTTTATTTTTGTCAATCTAAACTATGCAAAACTAAAAATTAAATACATTCAACTTTGGTTAACCATGTAACCAGAGCATATCCACTAGGACTAGAAATAAAAGCATTAGATAAATTTAAAATTTATATCATTTTTGTGTATATAAATAAAAACAATCCAAATATGTAGAAAGTTAAATGCAGCAAATATTTTTTTTTTATTTTTATAAAGATATTAAGATAAAGGGAATTATTTTTTAAAATTTCTTTATATTTTTTTATTTATTAAATATATCTTTATATATGAAGCTTTTTGTTGCTGTTGTTGTCATTAGTGTTGTTGTTCATATATAATTAGAATGTCTTCGAATCTGGCATGTAAATGCTGGAGTCCAAGCTTTCTTGCTTCAGTTTAGCACAACTCTAAAGTCTTTCTTGCTAGCAACTTTTAATGTTCCATTCTATGTGGGGTATTTTTTTTCCATTCACCTATTTTCCTTCGCATGCAGCGAATGTACTTTACCGTAGTTATATATAACATGAAATCCTTAAAATCCAATCATTTGAGGTTAGTTGCAAGGCTTTTGCGTTATGAATGTGGTGTTTCTTTTGGACGTTCAAGAAAAAGGAATGGAACACTAATTCAAATAGAGAAATGGTTAAGCACTGAAAATTATATTTAGGAGTTAATTTCTGCATGGAAACTCAATAATATTTATTTCAATATAAAATATCATGTTTCAATTAGAAAATTAGCAAACAACGCTCTTAGAAACAAGCTCCTAGGTTTTGTAAATCTTCTACCAGCTTTACTTCCCAATATAAATAAATACACCAATCTTTTATATTTGGTATTAATCCCCTCTTGCTCTAGAGGGACTGCTACCATGAAGTCACTTGAGCTAGGTGAACTCTTGCGGAGGCCACTTTTTGAAGAAAAAAGCTATTTAAATCTTAAATAATTAAAAATAAAATATAATAATTATTTGTTTTACAAATATATTTTTAGTATAAATAAATATAAAAAATAAAAAATAGCAAGCTTTGGAGTGCTCTAGGTAAGCCTTTTTTTTTTTTTTCTCAATTCATAGGGCGTCCGAGTGATCGGTCCACGTACTAGGCCACTTAAAATAAGAAAAGCAAAATAAAATAGATTTTTTTTGCTAAAATAAAAGTAAAGGGGGGTGAGGAGAATCTTATTCGCATAGTTTCCATCGCTGGGCCTCTCTCTGCTGAAGAGTGTTCGATACGGATAGAACATTTTTTACTCATATCCTCCCCACTCGTAGCAGAGCTCCATCAGTGTGGCAGCCCTATCCCCATGTGAGTACGTCACACCAGCACCACCTAAGTAACGCAGACCAGATAGCAACTTCATCGACAAACCAGGCGGGAGGCATTTGGTCTCCGCATTTAATCGACGCCCGTGCGTTTCGAATCTGGGCCACTCTGGTGAAATCAAAGCTCCGTTCCTACTATGCTACCACCTTGGTGGTATAAAATAGATTTCAATCCAAATAGTTATCAGAATACATTTCATCCACGTAAAATCCCAACCGTGCGTCAAATCCTCATGTAAATCACCTCTTCCGCGGGCATCGGAAAGCTCGTTAGCATTTGGAGGCTTTCTTTTGGTCGCCGATGGGCCCGGGTAAGACGCTAATGTTTTAAATGGGCCTTGACGTAATTAACTTCATAACGATCCCTCTGACGCGGAAGAGCCCTTCCATGCTAATTAATTTAACCGTTGAATCCTAATCCGACGCGAAGACACCCTGGTCCCCTGCAAATAACGTCCTCTCCTCACCTCCGCGCGGGAGATTACTGAGACGGCGAGTGCGTGGATTTGGGGTTATAGGGTTTCTTCGAGTCGGTCGATCGAGCGGGGGATAATGGCGACGGCGGGGGAGGATGAGAAGAAGATGATAACGCTGAGGAGCTCCGACGGGGAGGAGTTCGAGTTGGAGGAGGCGGCGGCGAAGCAGTCAGTGATGATCGGGAACATGATCGAGGACGGGTGCTCCGAGGGCGGGATCCCCCTCCCAAACGTCACCGGCAAGGTCCTCGCCGTGATCCTCGAGTACTGCAAGAAGCATGCCGACTTCGACGCAGGCAAGCCCTCCGGCCACGACGGCAGGCCCGCCACCAAGGAGGAGGTCGCCGCCTGGGACGCCGACTACATCGACGTTGAGCAGGATGTCCTCTACGACGTCATCGTGGTCAGATTCTTGTGTCCTCTTCCTCTCTCCTCTATTTCTTGCTTGGTTTTCTGAAGTTAGGGGTTTTTTGTTTTTGGGGTAAAGCTAAAGTTAGGGTTTCCATCGCTTCGGGTTGCGTCGGCGTGGAGAATTTGTATTGGTTTATGTACTTTTCTGTATTCTGTATCTTATGATTCTGGATGTATAGGTTTAATGATCCGGGAAGAAAGAATTCAGATTTTTATCGTTAATTCTAGTGGAAAAAGGGTCCTGAATCGGGATGAATTTGATTTAACAAGAGATGTAGAAAAGGATTGATTTGGTGGCTGATTGGTGGAATTCAAAGCAATGTCTGCAAGCTAAGCTTAAAGTAATTCAGAATCCACCACCATGAATATCTAAGAGACTATGATTTCATTAATTTTCAAAAGGCAATCTGCGTATAACCCCAATTGTCCACCTTTATAAATAGAATGAAACAGTAACTGAGATTAGAATGTTAATTGACGTGCTTACTCATACAATTGTAAGATGATGATCGGATCATATGGGAATTATCAATTAACAAAGGAAGGAGGAGACAAGAAAAGAGAAGGAAAAATATGCACCTAGAACATTTTTCCTTAAATTCCGTTCTTAATTATTTTTTTTTTGCATTTATGAGGCAATCTTTGATTGTTCAACTTTGTAGTCCTTAATGGTAAAAGCCTTACTTGTTTTGACCTTAGAATGTGTTTGCAGTTATATCGGAGGTATTGGAAAGGTGTTGAATAGAACTCTTGCCAAGTTTTTCTTACGATTACTAATATCTAAATATGGAGGTTGGACATTATAGCAAGTTTATCCGTGCAGTTGATATAATTACTTGATCATTTGTTTTTTGATGCTAGCAACTCCAGTTTGTTTTTCTTTATAATTGAACGCAACACCGAAAATTTTGCGCAATTTTGTGTTTGGTGGTCATTGTTGATGGGAATTCAATTTTTTCTAGTTCTCTTTTGAAAGTCTGGGAGGCAAACTTGACTCGTCTAACTCATTGCTGCCCAAGTTTTTTTCTTTTTTTTGTTTTCTAGGATATTTAATGATATATTCCTTGATCTATGTCTCACAAAAAGGAGGGAAAACTATACCATGTTTATTTGCAAGATGAGCCCATGTTGTGATGTTTCTTGAACCATTGGCACAAACAAGTATATGAGTAAGGTGGCTATGATTATATAATATGCTGAGTTTGTCATCACATTTTGATATGCTTGGAACATCCTAGTACTAAAGATATCGATACAGTGAGTTACTCAAGCTTTTGCACATAGATCACTTGTTTAAGAGCTACATATTGGTCTCCATGTGTTTTACCTCATGTTCTTACAGTGTCTGGTTTCCCTGTTTGCCCTGCATGATAGAAGTTGCAGTGATGTATGGATTGTATCATGAGTTAACGGTGGATTGGTGGGTTATACATGCCAAATTGTACTTCTTTTGGATAGTTCCTTATTATTTGAGTAGCACCGGTTACTATAATATAATCTTTTTCTGTTTTCCCTTTGCAATGAATATTTGGTTTTCTTTATCTGAACTGGGATTGTGAAAATAAATAAGCATTTGTTTTATGCTTAATTTGTCTGTGGTGTGAATAGAAAAAAAAAGTAAAGAAATCAAGATCATATGTCTCGAGTGTCTGGTTATTCTCCTAATCACCCAATGTACTGCATTTTGACTAAAGTATTTACACTATGCTAGTTGAATTTATGGTTTTATATATGAGCACTGTGTAATAACATAATATTGCTGTGTTGATATTCAGGCCTCCAACTATCTGAACATCAAAAACCTTTTGGACCTGGGCTGCCAAAGGGCTGCTGATGTGATCAAGGGAAAGACCCCTGATGAGATCCGGCAGTGGTTCAAAATCACGAATGATTTCACTCCTGAGGAAGAAGAAGAGATCCGGAGGGAAAACTCATGGTCCTTTGAATGAAGGAAAATAAAGGACTAGGCTTTTTACACTTTCTCTTGCTATGTTAATAGGGCTGATAACTAGTAGCAGGTGGAGTTCTAGAACATAGAAAAGACGCCAGATGTAGAGCAATAAAATTTTGCACCATCTTTTGCTCATTTTCCCCTTTAGTTGTTTTAGCCAGTGAGATTTACATGTACTCCACAACTTTGGATACTGGCAGTAGTTCCAAGTAATTATGTTCCCTGAGATAATGTTGGTTTATTGATTCTGCTGAATTTTTCATTATTCATTCCTCATGACTATTGGTTTTTGGGTGCCATTCAATTTTATTCATTATCATGTTTATTATTTAGAATCAAGACATATGGGGATTAGCTTCTCTAAATGTTGGGGGATCGATCCATGACATGATTGGATCAATGAAAGTCTATTTCTGACAACCCATCATCAGAGATTAGCAAATCACTTGAGAAGAAATACACTTTCGTGCCTCGTAGAAACTGAAAGGCATAAGAGGTGCTCTAATCCTTATAGTACAATGTGGATGCTAACATTAAAAAAAATTCAAGAGATTATGAAATAAAGCAATCAAATAATTAGTAGCAAACATTCAAACTTGTTTTAACTCTATAGTTGGTTCAGTCTCTCATTCAAGCAACAATGACAAAAAGTTAATTTTTTTAACTGTCATAGCAAGTAAGGTCATTGTTGTTGGGATGCACGTGATAATATAATGATAACAATTTTCAAATATATATTTTTTTGAGACATTATTTTTTTGTAATACTAGGTTAAAAAACTAATATTTATTACAGAAACTAATATATTAATTTGTAAGTTAGAAGTCTATTATCATGGTGTTGTTGTAAACGATTATCTTTCCATTAAATGTTACTTCTTGCACTGTAATCTATATTATAACTGTAAGATAATATGCTATATAAAATATAAAAGTTGTTAAAGAATCAATAGGCACTAAGTGCCTAAAGGAGTTTTATTGAGATAAAATGAAGTTACAAAGGAAGCAAGAAATAAAAAGAGAGGAAGGATCAGTTTCATAGGAACCAGGTTTTGTTGGAAGGAGATTCAAAAACAGTTATCTCTTGGATTAATTCTCCTTCTTCTTCTAAATGTGCAGGGCTCCCAATCCTGAATGACCTGTTGCTATTGCTCACTGTTTTTCAAGCTCACCATGTTTTTTGGCAAGGGTTTGCTATGGATGCATGGGCAGGTGTTATTGATATTCTTCCACTAAACCCTGTTCCAATCGAATTATAATTGTTGTTGCAGGCAGATGCTGCAGGTGTATGGTTCGGACACTCTCATGCTCAATCAGATCTCCATAGGTAGTATTTTTCTACTGAGACTACTTTGTTCCTGGTCTTATTTCGGTGGCTCTGTTTGGATTTTGGTTTCATGATGCCTTCCTAGTATGTTGGTTATCTTCTTCTCCAACTACTTTGTAGTGGGCTTCTCATTTATTCTTTCTTCTCCTCGACTCAAGTGATGCTCTGTATGGTGGCGATCTTTGGCCGGCTTGCTCCTGCTCTATGTCGCCCTCTTCATTTGCCTCAGGTTATAATTGAAAGATTGTTCAGCTGGACGGTCCTTCAGTGCCTTCAGTTCTTAGTTTGGGTGCGGCTCTTAAACATTATATGTTTCCGTTGGGGAACCAGTATGGTCATAGTGTTCTCAACTATGTGCTTCGCAGGTGGCGTTCTGTGATCAGGGAGATGGTTTTCTAACTTTCTGCTCCACCCTTCTATACAATTTCTGGATAAACAGGTACCCACGGCATGATTTTGTAATGGCTGCCATTATCAATCAAACACTGGGTGGATCAGTCTCGCTGTCTCGGTACTATTGTTTTCCATCCTAGGTGTTCTTTTTTTTTTTTGGGTCCTCTTGTGTTATCACCTGTAATCTACATACTTTGTACTACTCTTTATAATCAAGCTGCAGCTCCTCTTTCTACAAAAGAAAAATCGTTGGCCAGAAAAAAATTAACAAAACAAAATTATACTTAGATTTTCACTTTGATCTTCCTCAAGGAGGTGATTTACATCTGTATTACACTTCAACTCTGCTATGTATTACATTTTGGACATGATTAACATCTGTATATAAGATATGCGTCAAGGTAATGTGCAGTAAAAAGAAAGTTGAAGTTATAAGATCATGAACATCCATGTAGAGTTTCCCCTTGAGAAAGAAAAAAAAGGAAAACGGGAATGTAATTATGTGGAGTTCAACTGTAATTATTCACTTAAGATTACAACCATCCTTTATGGGTCCCACATCTCATTAATGATAAAAAAATATAGCCTGAACAAGTATTTTTGATGCATCCTCTACATTCGTTTGAGAACAATAATACTGAGCTCCTATGTTTAGGTGCTGAGTTTTATTCTTTTTCTATTTTTTTCCTTTTATAATTGATCTAACTTATTTCAAACATATGGTGTCATGCCCCTAACCCAAATCTGGAGCAGGCCACATGATACATTTCAGATATACATATCCAAAATGGACCCATGCATGGCTGATTTTGAATTAAGAACACATCCGTACTGGTTCTCACATGTGAGGACAATGCCTGTAAAGGTTACAGCGAATAAAACCGAGACCCAACCCACTAGTAAAACTCACGTTCCCCTTTTGTATTGCACCAATCTCGATAACTAAAAAATAACAAATACAAATATGCTAATATTTGTACCTTCCTCTTTGTAATCGCACCGTAGGACAACCATGCTCCCGTTATGGAGTCATCTCTTTACCAGAGCTGCCATCTTTTTGATTGATGAGGAGTTTTCTCGGAAGAGTTTTGTAACAATCCAGGATCTCGTCCAAAATGGCTAGCTGAAAGATATTATTTGGGTTCCTCGATCCTATATAAATATCCAAGATCTACCCAACGAATAACCGATATAGGACTAAATACACGCCCGCACGAGTCCTCACATACTTCCCCGTTTAAGTCCTAACATCTTCGTCAGGCTAAGGGTCCAAATCCATTCAAATCTAATCACAAACACCACGATCGGCTCGTGGTCAATCCCAATGGACCCGTGTTGCAGTATCTCCTAGTCCACATAGGTTATGGGCCGGGTCTGATACCATTTGTAACAACTTACGACCTCACCCAAAATGATTAGCCAGAAGGTATTATTTGGGTTTCTTAATTCTATAAAACTATCCAAGATCTACCCAGCGAATAACCGATGTGGGACTAAACATACGCTCGCATGGGTCCTCACAAGTTTAATGCCTAAGTAGGGAGTTAGTCATCTTTGCAATTGCAAGCTTGCTAATACCTATCTTTGTTTCTCTTGGGTTCTCCCAAAGACTTCTTCTGAACGTAAACTTTGATGGCGGTGCTCTTGGAAATGGATCAAGTTGTGAATATATTAGTTCTAATTAGAGAGGTGATACCTTGGAGGTAGCTGCTATTCCTTTATCTCTAGAGATTGTTAGTACAGCAAAGCTGGCCGGAGTATGACAAGGGCCATTCTCCATGCCACTAGAAGGTGATTCATCTATTGTAGCTTCTTCAATCTAAAATCTGATCAAAGAAAAGCCCTCCTTATCACCCTCGTCCTTCTATCACTCTTTTGATATGTTGAATTTTCAAACTTGCTTCAGAGGTTTCCCTGGAGCTCCTACAAACCCCTGTTTAGTGGATGTTTACGCTTGTGTTTGGCAACTCACTTACCATCATAATCTCTATGCCACGTGTGTAAACATCTTAAATAGGATCATAAAACAACCATGAAGGTAGCGTACCTGGATCCATGGATTTTCTGAATGATCAAGCTTCGTTTCTCCCTCTTGGCCCCTGTTCAAACATCCGGAGATGGGGTTCGATTTTTTGTTCGCGTTATGGGCAGAGGGTGATGCCCGTGAAGTTATCCTACTATCAAGGATAACGCAGTGTAATCTTCTCCGTAAGTGGTTACAGTAACCACCCATATTTAATCATGTGGGTCAAAATCCAACAACGTGTCCATCTGTGAGCTACTTCCTCGTGGAATCTCCATTATGTCCCGTTAACCACTGTATATATGTATCTGAGAAGTCATTTGCCAATATATAGAGGAGATTCTGTTCTCGGGTGACGTATTACCAAATTGGTCGAGAGCTTGACTTAGATCTCAAATAATCCCGTGAATGTGTGTGTATATATATATAATTAGAACGGATGATTCGTACAACTTTAATTATGGATACATCAAATAAAATCAAAATACAGTGTCTCTCAAAATGCTCTAGACAGCTTCCTTTTTTCGATCTATAAAACATCTATAGAATAAATGTCCACATATAAGACTATCCAATTTGCAGCCACATTAGTTTATTTGTATACATATTTAGCCCGGACAACCATGCCACTACTAACGATGTTCCAAATATTTTGAAGCATATTTTGAAGCAGGAGATGATATTTATATATATCATCCGTGTACTCTTGAAATCACACACTCTCTCAAATCCGTTACGTTCAACAATCGATAACCTCATCAAGTGTCTCGAAAACATTGGGCGCTGTCCAAATTGGTAACCGTGTGATAGCGAGAATATTCCCTCTCTCGCTATTAGTAATGCCGAAAGAGACCCAGCACGACCACCGGCGGGCGAGGAGTGAGACATTGCTTGGGTTTCTGCTAGGGTTTGTAGGAGCTGATCGATCCATCGGTCATGGGCCTCATGGCGTCGGTGGTTGCTGCTGTGGAGAAGAAGAAGAAGGAGATTCGAGCTTGGGCGGGCGGCACTTCGTGGTGGACGAGACAGTGGCGATCCAGTCAGAGACGATGCCCACAGACGGGTGCTCGGGGTTGTCATTCCTATCCCCACCGTGGGTCTTTGCCGAGGTGCTGAAGTGCTGCAACAACCACCTGGAGAACGCCGCTGACGCCAAGCTCAAGTCTTGGGGCCTGCCCTCCTTCCTCTACGAGCTCCTCTTGGTGAGATCCTTGTGCCTTGTTTTTCTTCTTTCTCTTTTCTGGTTTGGTTTTCTAGGGTGTTAAGGTTTCGATTGGCTCGCTGTTTATGTTCTTTTTTCCCCCTTTTATTTCTGGTCTGGTTTTATAGGGTGAGGGTTTTGATTGGCTCGTTGGTTGTGTCCTTTCTCCCCTTCCAGGTCTTTTGCTTGCGGTTGATTTGTCTGTTTTGTGATCTATTTGAGATTCGGGATGTTTCGTTTTTGAACCGCTATTCATTTAGATGACTTAATTTTACAAGCATATCCGATATTATGGTCAGCTTGTTCTAGGACATAAAAAGGAGCTTTTTGTTGATTAGAAAAATTAATTGGATTGATTTCATTTAAGGTATTTTAATAAATAGAGTTTATTTGTGATGCTCATTCAAAAAAGGAAAAAGAATACTGTGGTCAATCTTACATATAGAGGAGACCAGCTTCGATCTCAAAGAAGTTTATTCAAATTTGCCAAAAAAAGGAAGTTTATTCCAGAGATACCGTGTGGGATGGTGGGAATGAATATGTGATGTCGAAGCGAATATTAAAATCGAATCTTTATGCTAAACTTTAGGGTAATGAATTCTACCATGAATAACTAAGAAACTATTAGATGTTGAGAACTAAAATAAAATAGAATCTGCCATCACCACGATTGTCAACATGTTAAGTCCTGGTAGACTTTGGCCATATCCAAATCCTAAATTTATGTTTTAGATCCAATCCTAAATCCAAATTCTCCAAAGCAATACCCATTTCGGACCCAAAAAAGGGGCATTGGATGGTAACCAGATATCTAGTAAATTACTTTGTTGCACTTTTGGATTGTCTTTTAATTTATTTGATGTATCCAAGTTTTTAGTTCATGAAAAGTCATGGAAAAGAACAATGATATAGAAAATGATAAGAAAACTATACTAAAAGAAGATATTTGTTCAGCTATTGCTTACATTATCAAAATATCGATGCAACCAAAGCTTAGTACAAATGTTATATATGTGCATTGGTACATACATATGTATTGTATTGGTTTGGTTTCAAGTTTTTGAGTATGGATCCAACTAAATCAACACCTGACTAGATAATTTCAAGATCTAAACCTAAAGTATAGTATATTAAGTTTATTTTCGATCTTTTATTTTCGGTCAGCTTCGAATTTAAACCCTAGCCATCATAGAAGTAAACAATACTGACTTTCTAGTTTCGTAAGCGACTAGGACATTAATCGTACATACTTTATCATCAAATAGATTCAAGAGGATGACTTGTTGATATGAGGAACTTCAAATAAAATAGAAAAGTCATGGAAAAGAACAATGATATAGAAAATGATAAGAAAACTATACTAAAAGAAGATATTTGTTCAGCTATTGCTTACATTATCAAAATATCGATGCAACCAAAGCTTAGTACAAATGTTATATATGTGCATTGGTACATACATATGTATTGTATTGGTTTGGTTTCAAGTTTTTGAGTATGGATCCAACTAAATCAACACCTGACTAGATAATTTCAAGATCTAAACCTAAAGTATAGTATATTAAGTTTATTTTCAATCTTTTATTTTCGGTCAGCTTCGAATTTAAACCCTAGCCATCATAGAAGTAAACAATACTGACTTTCTAGTTTCGTAAGCGACTAGGACATTAATCGTACATACTTTATCATCAAATAGATTCAAGAGGATGACTTGTTGATATGAGGAACTTCAAATAAAATAGAAAAGACAATACAAAAAAAGAAAATGAATTAAAATATTTAATATTTAATATTTTCCTGAATTATTTGAATTAATTCTACCGGTATTTCTATGTAGGGAGTTTTTTAAGTCAACCCCTTGGGTGACGCCAGCCTAGATTTATACGGTGATGAGGTGGATCAACCCCCAACAAAAAAGTGCACACACTCACATGCGCAAAATCCATTCCTTGCATTTTGTAAGGAGCAGTGCAATACATAAGGGGGTTTGGATCTAATCTATGCCCCATTTATCACGATATATTTGTGTATTGTGGTTGCTGAGGATGGCAACCTAAAATCTTTCATATTGCTGTAACAATTTGTAATGATAAATGGAGTCCTTTCATATTTGTACCTCAGTGGGCGTCTATCTCCTTATAATTTTAGAAATGTTTACTCATTCTATGTCACTATTATAGTAAATATAAAGGTGAATAAGGTATTGCAATAATGTTCCATACATTTAGTGTTATGTTTTTGCATCCTTTGGTAGTAGCTGAATATGTGGACGAACATTTGAGAAAGTTTATTTACACTTTTAATTTGTTCTCTTAGATTTATTTTTAGCTGTCAATTTATTACCTTTTTCTTTTATTAAGGTTAATTTCTGTTTTAGTTGATTATTTTAGAAATGGGGGATAAGATTAATGATTTTAAATATTATTTAACCACTTGATGGGCCTGATTTTTTGTCACTCTTCTTTTTATGTGGTATTGATCCACATGCTAAAGCAATTATGAATAGTAACCACACATTCCTAAGGGTATCTAGAAAGCTCAATTGTCTAGTTAGAGCTTTCTTTTTCTTAAAATATTGGAGTTTAGTTATTTAAATAGACTTGTAGAAGATGAATGGAATATTAATTTTTTCTTCTCTTTGATGTGATTCCGTATAACAAGCATAAGGGTGGCAACCCTAGGTGAGATTCTTAGCTATCAGGAGTGAGGCCGATACTATCTTTTATTCTTTCTTTTCATGTTAATCTATGTTTTATTTTACTTTATCCTCTTCATGTTTGGTTTTGCTTTCCCTTGTTTTCTACTTATAATTGATCCTAGATTGCTTCTCTATATATGTAAATAACCCACCATGTTTTTATTTCTTCTTGATATTTCTTTTCAGTTGTTCTTCACATAGTTCTTTCCATGTTGTGGAAAAAAGTTAGAATTTTTGATAACTCCGACGAACACTTGGTTTTAGTTATTCAATCATATAAAATTTTCAAAGCTAGTTAGGTTGTAGATTCAGTTGTCCATTGCTCTTGAGCACAAATCCTTTATAATTTTGATAACAGAAAAAACTTTGGTTACTATATCATCTAAACCAGTGGTGAAGGCTTGTTTCAAGTGAAGAAAAAATAAAAGAAAAAGGAAAACAAACAAAACCAAACTTTCAACATTTGCCTAAATTCATGAAAATATAATGAGAAAGGCTTTGAGCCCAGCTTTATATGGCTGGTCCTAGAGCCTAAACCTGCACATCCCATTTGGATTAAAAATGAAAAATCTAGAAATCCCTATTTTACATTCCATCTGGTAAAAACAACTTCCTCCATCACTGTCAGTTTTTTTTTTAAAAAGCAACAATTCCTTATCCCCTGTTTGCTCAATAAAGAGAATGTATCCTTTTCATTTGAACCTTCACATTGAAGGGAAAAGGGGACTAATAGAGAGAGGGGGGGAGAGATCTTTCAATCACATGCGATTATGAAAAAAACATATATGCACGTGCACTGTATTTGCTAGACTCAATGAATGATAGTTGGATTTTACGTGATCTGCAAATAAAATTGGAAACTTATTGATTGGTCGACTCTCATAAGAAGTCCCTCCTCATCTTTTTTTCTCATTCGGTCCACTTGACTTGATGTTTTTTAATTCCCGGTCCCTTTCCACCATACACGGTATACAGTGACATAGCATAAGAGAGGGACCACAAATTAAAGGGTTGCTCAAAGAGCCCTTTTTTTTACATGCAAGTCCACAGTGGGATTGCACGTTCATTGTCCAATAAAATTTCCAAACATCGAACTGGCCATGAACAATATTAGAATTAAAATGGAGGCATGCTATTCCAAAGCAATGGAGGATGGGTATGGATGTCATGTTCTTATCACTAGCTGGGGTGCTTTTGGCTGGAGAGGAACTCCAAGCAGAAGACTTCGCTGCAGTTGTTAGAATACATTAAGTTCCCACTTGCTGAATGGACCAAAGTAGCTTTGGAGAACAAAATGTCTATTATTACACATGTTCTTTCTTTAGTGCCTTGTGATATTGTTGTCATCCTTGGCCTTTTGCATGTATTATCCCTTTCATTTTCTTAATCAAAGCTGGTTAGACTTGCCTGACATTTTTCTCGAAAAAAAGCCCACAATGAGTCTGACGAAAACTTAATTGCTCGAGTTGTCACCTATTAAAACTTGTCATGTAACAAAACAATCATGGGTTGTTAGATAACCCCCTTTATCCTGACCATGCCACCTATGGACCCCTGTCAATAATGATTAATGCCTCAATTTGACATGTTATTATTGCAACTAAACTTCGTGCAATGATACGACAGTGCGCTTGCTTGGATGGTATTATCTGCTGCCTCTTGGATAAGAGGATGGAAGTTTGATTCCGAGTTGTGGCGGCACTTGCCTGGACCCTCATGGGATGAGGTGTGTATGGCTAGAAGGTGGGGATTAGCCACCCCTAGTTTCACAAAAGGAGAAAGGTATGATGGCATGGTGCCTCTCTCTCTCTCTCTCTCGCTCGCTCTCTCTCTCTCTCTCCCTCGGTCGCTCTCTCTCCATGCATAAAGAGCACGATGGTGAAATCTGTTAGTAACCATTTCTTGTTTGTAGCGTCATCCTAGAGACAACTCACCTTGATTTCTAGGAGAGAAAGAAGCCGAACCCTCTCAGGCAGGCTTCTGTTTATCTCCATCTATCGACACATTAGGGAATAAGAATCCTTGGCTTGCCATTTATTTATTTAAGCCTGGACCAAGCTACAGTCAGTACAATATAGTGAAAAAAGTTTGGCCTACCTAGAGTAATTACAGCAACCAATCCTACTCTCCTCATGACTACTAATAAGAAACTCAATACATCCTTTCCCATTTTGCACTGCATTTTTTTATTGTTGGGAAAAGGAAAGTGAAACTCACCCACTAGAGACTCCACTATTGAAGTTCAGCTTGATGATGCCTGGTCATGAGGGTGTTGAAGACACTTGACAAGGTCAAAGATTGGTCAAGTAAGGGAATGTTTTTGGGCAATATCAGCAAGCATGTACATCCTGCTCAGAGCTTATTTTATTCATTGGTGATGACATCATCTTTAAAGCTTTTCCTCTATGTGTTTCTCACTCCAGAACATTGAAAAAGACGTTAAAACTTTTATTACTCATGGCATATCTTTAATTATTACATATTAAAATAATCAAATTTGAGGATGCCCTAATCTGTAGAAAATAGCATTAAAAAATCCCTACTCCCAAGGGTCCCTTGTCTATATAAATAGCTGTCCAAGGGTCCTCATCTCTCTCACCACCACCATTTCAGAGAGAGAAAGCGGCAGAAGAATGAGAGAGAGATACACCCCTTGTTTCTTGCATCTTCTTGAAGGGTTCCTTCCCAATCTTTTTCTAGGGACTAATGGCATCCTCGTCTGCAGCAGCAGGGAAGAAGAACATCATCATCAAGAGCTCAGATGGTGAGGTGTTCGAGGTGGAGGAGGCGGTCGCGAAACAGTCAGCAATGATCCACCAGATGATCGACCTTGGCTGCACGGAGGGGGGCATCCCCATTTCCAATATCACTGGTGACATCCTCACCAAGGCCTTTGAGTATTTGAAGAAGCATGCCGCCGTATGGGGAGGACCTGGAGACTTGGGATGCTGACTACATGAACAGTGTGGACGAAGACACCCTCTGCCATCTCATTTTGGTGAGAGATCTCTATGCCTTCTTTCCTCCTCTTTTTTGTCTTTTGGCTTTCTAGTGTTAGGGTTTTATATGTTTGCTTCTAATGTTCGTTTTTTTGTAAGGGTTTTTAATAAGATGGTGGAGAATGATTTTTAATGTTTTTTGAACTATTAGATTATCTGTTATCTTCTGTGAGAAATCAGATTCCTGTTGTTGTTTTAGAGGAAGAGAGCTTGGATCTGAAATTGATTTGATTTGGAATGGTTAGGGTTTTGAAGAGTTATTGCTTTTTTTTTATACGATTGTAGTGTTCTATAGAACAATTGGATTATGTTTCGTTTTGGAGAGAGAAATCTGTTCTTAATCCGATCTAAATTGAAGTCTAAATTCGCCAGCTATAAGTGGATTTTGATGCAAGATGTTTATGCTAAACTTAAGCGAAAGAGAATCCACGATGAACAACTAGGTACATTTACTTCACGATTTTCAGATTCAGATCTGTGCATTTTAACTGATTTCCCCATTTTTTACATAGCTTCAGAAGAGAGCTTGGATCTGAAATTGATTTGATTTGGAATGGTTAGGGTTTTGAAGAGTTATTGCTTTTTTTTATTGGATTGTAGTATTCTATAGAACAATTGGATTATGTTTAGCTTTGGAGAGAGTAATCTGTTCTTATTCTGATCTAAATTGAAGTCTAAATTCGCCAGCTATAAGTGGATTTTGATGCAAGATGTTTATGCTAAACTTAAGCAAAAGAGAATCCACAAAGAACAACTAGGTACATTTACTTCACGATTTTCAGATTCAGATCTGTGCATTTTAACTGATTTCCCCATTTTTTACATAGCTTCGGTAATTAATCTGCATTATACTTTCACAAGGTATGAGGCCATCAAATGAGACAAATATTAAAAAAGAGAAAGACCATAAATGAAAAGAAAGAACTGCAGAAAAGGAAAAAAATGCCATCTAGTTTTTTTTCCCCTATATTCATAGAACAATCGATGCTTAATTCTACAAACTTGCAGATAGAATGAGGCCATAACTGTTTCGCTTTGTCCTAAATGGTAAAGGCCTTTCTTGATTTGCACCTTAAGTAGGCGGTGTCTGCCCTTGGGGAAGTTTAGAAATGTTAGACCAACCCATTAACACCTGCACTTTGGTATGTTTGCTAGATCTTTTGTTTTGAGATGCTAGCAGCTTTAGTTGCCTTTCTTTGTAATGTAAATTGCTGGGTAATTCTATATTTGGTAGTTGTTGATTGGAAATTTTCACTCTTCTGAATATTTCTGTTTTGAACTCAATAATGCCACACGGTGCTTAGGCCCTAAAAGTCATTTTTTTCCCTTTTCTTTTCTCTTCGTTTCTTCTTTTCATGCATTCCCATGAGCTCTACTGCCACCTCTTTTTTTCATTTTTCTTAATATAGCTATCCTGATTTCTTTTCTAAATTGGTGAAACCAAAGCCAGACACTAGAATCTCTACTTTGGTGTGCGGTGTGCAAATATTATCGGGTCACATTAATTATACATATTCTTTAATATAAGATTCAGTGTGTTCAGTTTTCAATCAAATATATGGTTATTTGTAACAGTGGATTTGACATAAATTTGATTTAGGACAGTCATAGAATAAAATTGAATTCGTGGCATATATGTGGATTTTAACACTATAACTGCATGCTAATTTAAATTGAAACATAATCAACAATGAACAGTTAAGAAACAATTCAAAAAGATCTTTGTAGCGTAGCAGTTTCCTTCCTTTTTCACATAGAATACGACAACACCATGCTTTCTACTTTCACTAGAGGCTCTGCATTGAAGTTGACAAGCTTACTCCTAAAATAACAGTTATGGAGATGATTTAGTGATGTAGGGATTAGCAACTAAAATAAAAAAGAGAAGATAATGAAACCAAAAATATATCTTCTGAAAATCAATGCCAACTCTTCTAATTTGTGGATGAGATGCAAGCTTCACTGTTTCACTTTTGCTGTTCTAAATTCCATATTCCCGTCTTTTATAAGCAATGGGAACTTCATAACAAATTTAGAAAATAGTTGTCCAATGGACTTCACTAATGCATGAAACGTATATTGTAGGTATTATAGCGATGATGCACATACTTGTTCCATGTTTTGCCGTGATTACTGGTATCTGCACTTGGTTGAACATTAGAGCAAGTTTTCCTGACTGTGATCCTTTGTTTTTAGATGCTAGCAGCTCAGTTGACTCAGTAATGGCATGTGAAATGGAAAGTCCTGCAGAACTCTACATTTGGTTGCAATTGTTTGGAATTCTTTATTTTTCCAGGCAACTCTGTGTTGGAAATCTGGGAGGCTCCGTTGACTATATTGCTTCTTTTGCCCTTGCTACCTAAGTCTATTGTCATAGATTCTTTAATATTATACTTATTTGTTTGCTATGATATTTAATAGGACATTCCTTAATCTACTGGGGAATATTTATTTGCAAGATGAACATTCCTATGGGTTGGGTTTCGCAATTGTTTTCACGTGCGCATTCTATGAACAAAGGTGGCTTATGTATGTGTTACTAGCCATGTTTTTAATCTCATTCCTTCATGTGCATCAAAAAATATTTTTAGTAATGAAGATATACAAGTTATTCCATGATATTTTTTTTAATAATACGTTCATGATTTAAGTGTCACATGTTGGTCTCCACATGCTCTGCATTGTGTTCTCGAGTGTTTCTTTACCCTACGCTATAGGGGTTGCAGTGCCTTAAGTTTGGATTGCCAAGTCTGATGGTTATGCTTTCCACATTGTGTTTTTTTTTGGAGAATCCCTTGTTATCTTTTGTTTCAATGCCATTATATGTTCTATATTTAATCGTTCATTCTTTTCCCGATAAAGAACTGCAGTTTTCCTTTTTGTGAGAGATCAAAATTAATACAAGCATGATTGATCTTTGAATTACCAGAAAGCAAGCAGATCAAGATTACACCCTGAATGCTTGTATCTTGTCCTAATCAACCATTTCCCAATAACTTCTCTTTAGAAAGTGTGCGGTCTCTGTTGAATTTGTGATTTCATATTTGTACAGCATGAAATAACATGAACTTTCCTGTACTGATACTCAGGCTGCTGATTTTCTGGGCATAAAGAACCTTCTGGACCTTTGCTGCCAAACAGTGGCTAATATGATCCGTGGAAAGTCTGCTGAGGAGATCAGGCACATGTTCAACATCAAGAATGACTTCAGCCCTGAGGGAGAGGAAGAGATAAAAAGGGAGAATGCGTCTTTCTAGGAGAATTGAGTGGGCATTGGCTGCTGGAAACTAGACTAAATTTAATAAATGTTTATTTGTATTAATGCTAGAGGGTTCATCATTAGTTTGGAACCTTTGCATGGTGCACTTATCTAAGGGTTATATAACTATATAAAGCTGTGCTGCAGCCTGCAGTGAGATATTTTATAAGAAGTTTGTGGGAGGAAACATAATTTAGTTGTTTATCCTGTTCTTCGCACCTCCATATCAAGATAGTGTAATAGAAAGTTCATTTACTTCCGCTATCTTTGGTATAACGCTTCTCTCCTGATATACTGGCACGGGCATCATCACAGTGTGGAAGGAAATATAATTTATTTTATAAGAAGTTGTGTAAGATCAGGGAGGCTCCTTGTGTCAAGATCATGAAAATTAGAATGCCAAGAGTTGCTTCAAAGAGTTGTATTACCTGAATGTGGGAAGTCTGGAAAATCGAAGAAATGTGTGTGTGAGAGAGAGAGAGATGGGTAAACAAGAGGAGAGAGAATTTCTCAAGAAATCGAGGCATGCAAAATTTGAAATATGTTCGAAGAAGTGCATGCCTACAAGCTTGCAAGCTATGGAATGCGCTGTAAATCCAAAAAGTTGTTTATGAATGGAATTTCAAGAAAGATGAGAAAGCATTAGAAATCCGGCAAAAGGCAATTTTGGTTAATATATATTAATGAAAACAAGCTTTTGAAAAGAAAAATCGAAAATGAATTTGCAACAGAAAAAAATTGAGCATGATGAATAAAGAGAAGGATGAAAAGACTACGATGAAAGGAAGAGAAAAAAATGAAATTGCAGAAGAAATTGAAAAATTGATATTTTTGCAAATTTGATTTATGTATCAACTAGTAAAGTGCATGTGTGATGCATTTTGCAATTCGATGCATGTTAACAATCTAAATAGTTCTATTATATTACTTACATGCTTTAATCCATTTTTATGATGTTACTTCAAGGTCCAAAATAATAGCTAATTTTTATCTTTCTACATAAATTCAAATTTTCTGTAGCATTCTTCAACTTTCTAATTTTGAGTTTCCCACTTGGGATTTGCAATCGTCTATTTCTAATTTTATTTAAATGTGAGTCTATAACCACCTAGTCTCTACCTTTATCACATAACTACTTACTTCTTTTTGTCACACGACTTAGAAATGATAAATAGGATAATCTTGTTTTGACATCAGCCAGGACTAGCACATTGCGTGTGCCTGCAGAGGCATTGATGTCTGAAGGTAAACTATGATGTAGTTTTTTTGAAAATGGATCAAAGTGTGAATAAATTATTTATAATTAGAGAGGTGAGATCTTGGATGGTCGCTATTCCCCTATTTTCAAAGTTTGTTATAATTTGTAATCATATGATAAATCCTTTATAATATTTACTTACTTGATGCTCTCTCTCCACTTTGGATATAATACAAAAAAACTAGTCCGAAAGTATAATTTAAATTTTGTAGTGCTACTGTATAAATATCGAAGATCTATCCATCCTCAAACCTAACATCACTCATGATGTGTTTGAATCTTGAAGTCGTTTCACAGGCTTCCTTGGAGCTCTGATAAACCTCTGCTTGGTGGGTGCTGATGTTGTATTTGACAACTTAGTTGCAACATAATCTCTGTGCCACGTATACGTCCATGAGCTACTTCGTCGTCCAGTCTCCGTTGGCAATGACTCTAATGTCACCATATATAAAAATCTTCTGCCAATATGATATATAGAAAGTGCACTGTTCTCACCTGATGTAGATCACTAAAAATCTTGCGATAGATTTCCCATATTAGTCGAGTTTTGATATATTGATTTTAATTATCAGCGTAGATCTAAAATAATCCCAACCTTTCCAAATTTGGCTTCCTTTCAGCCTCAGCCGAGATAGCAGAAATCTGGAGTGCGTTGTCCAAATTGATAACCATGTGATAACGCGAATTGCTCTTCCCGACAACGAGCGGGCGAGGAGCGAGACATCTCTAGGGTTTCTGCTAGGGTTTGCAAGAGTCAATCGATTCGTCAATCATGGCGTCCGTGGCTGCTGCTGCTGCGAAGAAGGAATCAGCTTGAGGAGCATGGACGGGCAGCGCGTCGAGGTGGAGTCGTCCAGTCGGAGACATAGCCCACATGACCGTGGACGGGTCCTCGCCGGCGGGGACCTCGCCAAGGTCCTTGAGTACTGCAGCAAGCACGCCGGGAACTCCGCCGCCGGCGAAGCCGAGCTCAAGGCTTGGGACACCGAGTACGTCAGCATTGCCGCCAACGTCCTCTACGAGCGCCTCCTGGTGAGATCCTTGCGCCATACTCCTCTTTAATCTTCTATTTCTGGGTGTGTTTTTCTAGGGTTAGGGTTTTGATGGTCTCGCTGTTTGTGGTTTTTTTTTCCTCTCTCCCCACCCCCCCCCCCCCCCCCCCCCCCCCCCCCCCCTTTTCAAACCCCTCTAGTTCTGTTTGTGTTTCTCTTTTGGGTACTCACTCTTTAGGGATTTGAGAAGTAGGAATCCATTTTGCTTTAGATCATTGTCAATTTATATTTTTTGCATTGCTAAAGTGAAGATGTCTAAGAGTAGCACCAATATAATTGTGAATAATTTCATGTGATTGTATGCTCTTTCTCCTAGGAGCCATGGTGAGCCATCAATATGTATCATCCAAATTCTCCAAATTTGTCTCAAAATACTGTCAATTTCTGTTTACTGTAGTGCAAGAAGTGAATACATCTAAGAATATTACAACACCAATTTAATTGTGAATAATTTTATGTGATTTCTGTTCTCTCTCAGGAGCCATAATATGATAGTGAGCCATCAACATATAGCATATCCAAACTGTTTGTCCTATAAAGTTCTGCAGGCACAGCTCATGAGGCAAGACGTAGAGCAATGCAAAACTTTCTCCTGCAAAAGGGACCGCCATCTTTCTGGCTCAAGACGTTTTTCTTCTCTCCCAGCGCTTGCAGATAGGAGAGTTGTTTCATGTAGCAAAGCAAGTATTATTGGCTGTTTTGATGGTAGTTTAGGATTTTCTTTTTTTTTCTTTTCAAGACAAACCTTTAAAAGCAATATAAACCAGCATATCATATATTAAACGACAATGTGATGTAATAAATTTACACACCAACTCAAAAATATCTTTATACAATTTATCTGTATACATATGTAATTGTGGTTTAGATTTATTTATTTGACTGCACTATATATATTGGATCTGAATTGATGATATTAAAAAAAATCAGATTTTTATCGATAAAAAATTTGGTCACAAAATATTTTTCTTTTGGAAGCTTTCTTCGGGATGGGGTGGGAAGAGAGCGGTGGTGGAAGGGAGCGACAGAGGGAGTTGGAGGAGGAGGAGGAGGAGAGGGTGGGGGAGACTCTCCACAAGAAGTATTGTCATCAAGAAATAAGTAGCTCTCAACAAGTACTCGAAATTGCTAATTAATCAGTGGCTTGGTTTTCAGAAATGTGCCCTGTAAAAAATTTTATTTAAGCAAATATCTTTTTATTTGCTTCTTCATTCAAATTCTTTACAATCCTAACTGATGGAAGTTTCATTTGCTTGAATGTAGGTGGATAGTCTCTGGCAGCTGGTGATGTTTTTAGATGGGGAACAACATTGTATTTCCAATTTATTTCTTACTGTTGGAGTTATATTTGGTATGCAGCCAAAGCTCTACTTATGCTAAGGCCTGAACACACTACCTATATATCATTGAGATGTTTATTGGGTCATGATATATGTAATAACTCAGGCATCCATTTTAAATACATATTCCATTTTTGCACAACAAGATTATGAAAATCCGTGAGAAGCAATTGGACAAATTATGTGTGCCAATTGCTATTTAGCTAATAAGCTTGTGGATATTGTAGTTCCATCAGTCGTGCTTTTTGATATTGTATATGTATATAAAGCAGTTGTTCGAATCCCTCATGATATGTAACTAAAATAAATTCTTGCTAATGGTAAAAGGTGCGCCCCCTCCCCTCGCCCCTGCAATGATAAAGTAATTCTAGGTAAGTCATATGTCCGCCGCTCTAGAGCATCATAAATCCTTTACAAGCCTGATGGCAGAAAATTTTTATGGTTGCCTTGGCTTATCCTGCCATGGTGGTTATTTCAAATAGAAGGCTTAAAAAAATAAAATAAAAAAAAAAGAAAACAAGGACAAAAAGAACCTTGGCATCTAGGGGAGGGAGGGAAGGAGGGAGGGAGATCATATATCTCCCCCCTATGTTAAAAAAACACATATATGTACGTGTATCGTATTTGCTAGACTCTCTGTATAATAGTTGGAGTCCACATGAAGAAATTAGATTCCTGCCTGCTGATTGGACCAGAGTAGCTTTGGAGAAGAAACCATCTAATACGATGCGTGTTCTTTCGTTATTCCGTTGTAATATTGTTCAAATTGTTGTTTGGATCCTAGACGACCACTGTCCTTGACCTAGGTTTTAATAGGTGACAACTCAAGCAATTTATTTTGGGTCCCATTGGCCATTTGTAGTGGACTTCTTTTAAGAAAATGTGAGGCAATTCTAACTAGCCTTCATTAGGAGAATGAAAGGTACATGTAACCAAATGGTCATGAGCTGTAAGAGAAACCCCCCCTATCCCAATTATGCTCTCTATCGACCCACCTTATGAAAGAATAATGCCTCATTGACATGTCATTGTTGCAACGGAAACTAATATGATGAGCATTTGCTTGGATGGTATTATCTCTTGCAAGTCTAATTCTTAGTTTGTCGGGATCCTGCCAGGAAATTTGCATTCTTTTTGCCGTATTATCCCTCATAGTTTTACATATTTCCCTTTTGAGACTCGTAGATAACTTCTATTAGTTGGTTGAATTATGCCTAGTGGAGTAGTTAAAAAGTTAGCAATATCTTTCCCACTAGCATGTAATATGCGCAATACACGAGATACATGTTTTCTTCTTTTTCTAATTCTTTCTAAAACAATATAATTATAATAAATAGAAGATTTCAATAACTAAATTTTTGTTGTATATTAAGCAATAAACTTTATTGGTTTTCGAACAGAAATTTCTATTATTAATATCAATATAATTAATATCGGTGTCAACTTGGCCAATAGATAATTCTATAGCAGAAACTCTCATTGTCGATGTTATTATTACCGGCCCTGCATCATGTGTAGTATACTATTTTTTCCCCTCTATTTTCTAACTATTTTTGAAATGCAGTGAACTTTAATGATAAATAGAGGACCCTGTATAAGCCAAGCCTCCAAATAGAAAATCCCATCATTAATAACAGCATTATTAATACTATCCTTGCACTAACCAATGAACTTTAATGATAGCCGAGCAAAAACTTCTCTTACTAATACCAGCAACATTAATACCAGCATCCATATAAACTTTATACGAGTGCCATCATGCATATACTCTCACCATGAATTCCAGCATTACTAATATTAGTCCTATACGATGGGTGGGATACTATTTTTTCTCTTTTTTTCCAATTATTCTTGAAATATAGTATAACAATATCACAAATTATAATAAATAGAAGGTTTCAATAAATAAGTTTCTATTGCATATTAAGTAATAAAATTTAATGAAACAAGCAAAAACTTTTAATATTAACATTAGTGTCATTAAAATCAGCATCAACATGGCCAATAGCAAACTCTACATAAGCTGAACCTCCATGCTGAAACTCCCGTTAGTAATACCAACTGTGCATGATATGAAGTATATGATTTTTTCTCCAATTCCCAACTATTATCGAAATGCAATGAACTTTAATGGTAGTCGAGAAGAAACCTCCATCATTACGCTGGTGTCATTAAGATCCGTATTTACCTAGTTAATAGAGACTATGCACAAGCTGAGCCTCTATGTAGAAACTTTCATCATTAATACCGGTTACTAATACTAGCTTTGCACGAAAAAATGAACTTTGATAATGGTCAAGCAAAAACTCCTGTAATTAATACTAGCATCATTAACGCCAGCATTTACATAATGAATGAAAAACTTTGTAAAAGAGCCTTCATATATAAACTCACATCATCAATATTGACATTATTAATATCGATCCTACATGATGTACAGTAGTTTCTTCTTTTTCCAACTATTTTTGAGGTGCAATCTGATAATGCAACAAATTATAATAAATAGAAGACTACAATAAATAAATTTTTATTGCATATTAAGTAATAAAATTTAATGATAGCCGACTGAAAACTCGTGTTATCTATATAAGTTGAACATCCATGTAGAAACTCTCATTGTTACTTTTAAGCGTCATTATATGCCTTTACGATTTTTTTTCTTTAATGATGGCCAAGGAGAAAGCCTTGTCATTATGCCAACATTATTAATATTAGCATGCACAAATAAAGGATTCTGCACAAGTTGAGCCTTTATGTAGAAACTCCTATCATTAATACGACATTACTATTACTAGCCTTGCACCAAGTAATGAATTTTGATGATAGCCAAGCAAAAACTCCTACTACTAATACTAGCATTTTTAATATCAGCATCCACATGATGAATGAATAACTTCATAATGAAACGAGTTCCAGCCGTCTAGATAAAGTTCTCCTTTCTGATTGGATATCAAATCAAAGTTGGGTTAGGTTTCAGCCATGATATTAAAAGCATGTGATCCGCAAACATATTTAATTATGACATAAAATGTTCATATCAAGTAAAAGATTAAGTGCAGATTTTGTGTGCTGGATTACATAGATCCTTACAAAATCCATAACAAAAAAAATTAAGCATTTGAATTTCCTCAAAGGTTCCACAGGGACAGCAATTCCGCGAGGAAGTTGAAATAGACTTATCCCCGGTATATTCAAATTTCAATTACCCAGAAAATTAGCCCAAAAGATTTGCTTCCTATTCCCAAAAAACAGTTACTTATTTTTTTTCCTCGTCTGATAGCATCATTAGCTAAAATCCAATCGAGTGATGTTCCTACGTTACCAGAAGAAAAAGACTGCAACCAACAGGATTCCGAGTTATCCGAGGATAATAATTCCAGAAAGGATAGACACATTCCCCAACCAAACAGGGCTGAAAAATATGGAAATTCTTGCAACAGCTGGACGCTAGGAGAATTCCAATATGTTTTAGTAACAACATTCAGTAAAAGTAGAGAAGTAATCTTTAATTGAGGTTTGAGAAACTTAGAGCAAGGTCCAAAAGTCATTAGCTGTTATCAAGCAAATCAATTAGCAAATATAGTTTCTTTTATTAACAATAGTTTATATCGCAGCTAAAATCACAAAATATAGTTTCTTCATTTCAAAGAATTAGCAAATCAATTATCCAATACCTGACCTAGTACTCATCCTTCCTTCCTTTTTCGGCTCCTTGTCGATATTTCAATGAGAAAAACAATGAGAAGGTAACTAAAAAATAATTCAGTAGCACAAGATACAAAAAAATGAGAAAATAGGTATAGAATATTTGGATAAATCAAACGGATCCTGCATATGCGCCTATAGACAGCAAAGAAACACCTCACTAGTGCACATATTATGCAGCCCACGCCATATAAAACAAATTGGATCCTCCTTTTGAGGAAAAGGATCGTCCTCCTCCCATTCTGATAACTGGGATAGGAGGAAGCCTCCCTGAATTCAGAGTCGGTGGGAGTCAAACCAATCTCAATGGCACCTCCCCTAGCGACTCTACTAACTCAACTAGTTGGCATCCCCGCAATTCAATGACCGAGCTGAGGAACCAACAGGCCACATTTTGAGCTGCGACAGTATGAAATCATGACGATGATTAAAAATCATGATATAGCCGTCTAACATTAAGGGCAGCATATTATCACGCATAAATGGTAAAATTATCACCACAGTCATCTTACTTAGACCACATGTTTCACTAGTTCCTATTGTAAAACACAAAACAATCTTTGAAGGCAAGAGCAGTTGTAGAAGGATCAATGAGATCGAAAGAAACAAGCCAAAATCCAATAAAGGAATACCAATGATGCCTTTCTTCTAAAGCTCAAGACAAATGGCTCGATAGGAGGCATGCAGCAGTACAGTTCCCTCAGACACTTTGTTGAACTGATTGTGTTTTAATGCCAAACATGGTCAACCATCTGTAGTTGCTGCTGCACATGATCCTGAAGAAGAAGCACCAACACAAGAATCAAGAGACAAAACGCTAAAAAAGCTCTGTTATATCAAACTAGAAAATGACATAAAACAAAAATGAACAGGATACCACATCACCAACGATGTCAAAAAGTTCAATCCAAAAAAAAAAAGTTCAATCCAATATTATAACTGCAATTACATAACCATCAGAGTCACAAAGTAACAAAATTGGTAGCAAATAAAGTAAAAGGTAACAAGTTGTTAACTCACAGAAATATAGTATTAGCAACAGAAAAATCTCATGTTCATGTCAGATAACACATTTATCAAATCTGCAGAATGGCCTAGATCATGAAATACAACTTGAGAATTATATAAACCGGTAATGGATGTGGAAAAAGATATTATAGAAAAACACAAGGAATTTCTTAAACAAATTGCATGAAAAAAAAAAACAAAAGAGTAAGATAACAGTCTTGCCATTAAATATTGAACATTTTACTAGATAGAAAGTCCATGACAAGCCATTCGAACTAAAGTTCTGCATCTTTCGATCATGATCTAGAAAACAGAAATTCGCCAGATCTTAAAAAAGCACATATGAAGTCTTCTACTTATGGATCAAGTGAATGCAATTAGGGGCATCCACAGGTTAGGTTCGTATAGAGTTTGGCCCTATCCATACCCAAACCTAAAATGTGTTAGATCCAAATCCAAACACAATCCTCTATACCCACCCACCCCCTATTTTTTGGGGGAGGGGGGCGGGGGCTAATTAGCTGGGTATTTAGTAAGTTATCAGCCCCCACTGACACCCTAAATGCAATATCAATGGTTTTAATGGCACTGCAAATGATTTTGCTAAGACCTATCATTTAAAAGGTAGTCAGAATGTGTATTTTCATCTTTGATTTCTGATAATATATGCTTGTTTTAAGATGCGTAAATCATGATCAACAGTGTTGACTTTCAATTCATATTTCCATAATACATTTAGCACACTAACATACACTGTCATACATTTCTTTGCTCAATTTGATGCAAAACTAATAACTTTTTCTTTAGTTTTTGGGCACTTAATTGCAAGCTATAATCAATTGTTTGGATCATCAGTTTCAATAATTAATCATCAACATCCATTTGAAACCTAGTGTTACAGATTTAATGGAAATTCTTTGTCCAACTCGAAATATAAAGCTACCGGAGCTGTTTATTTTCCAATTGAGAATCCAGTAAAAAGAAAGTTTAGCATTAAAAATTCCCATGCCCATATAAACAATTATGATTTTGCACAAAAAGCATACATCCTAGAAAACACTTAGGATGAAAATTATAATTAACTCATTCCCAGTCAGATCCAAAAGCAATTGAAGACATGCTTGTTCTATCCAAGTAATTACACTCTACTAAAAATTTGTCATTAACTCTTCCACATCCCCCCCGCCCCCCACCAAAAAAACAAAAAAAAAAACATGGAGGTGGCCAACAAGTTTGAAGGCAAAGCCTAATAGGCTTAGACACAAAACCAACTGGATGCATTCAAGCTCTAACATTGATTTAAGCAACATCCTGAAGAAGTCCTTTATTATAAATGCATTTTTCAAGAACACTATGGCTCCTTGCCAAAATGAAGTCCATGTTACAAGTATATTTCATGCTCAGATGTTAGGTTTTCTCTTTTTCCTCCTTTCTCCATGTTCTGCTTCATCTCTTCTTTATTAGTATTAGAATAAAGAGAATGATTGAAGAGATGATATCATCACCTGAAAGACTTTTAATAGCCTGAACAAGATCGAACCAACCTCATCCAAGCAGAATCATAATGAAATGACAATTACAACTGGTCCACCCACCACTCCGATCAGTTATTTTTATATCGATCAAGTTTAGTAGTGAATGCCCCTCTTCAGTAAATACTAGTCTAAGGTCCAACACTGGACTGTTTATGACACTACCAGTTGGAATTGGCCAACACAGATAGTATCACCCAGTTTTCGTTCCATATTCCATGTTTTGACAAATGGAATCTAAAGACATATCTGGTTATGATTATTTTTTAATTGTCAGAAAAAGATCACTTTCGTTGATCAGACCATATGATAATGCTTCAGCCATTTATAGACTTCATATTAATAATGAGTATTTATAGCAGATCTTATGGGATCTTTTGATATAAACTAAACCATTATAGAACGGATGTTAATGTGCTCTTCCAATTACTTATATGATTTTGCTTTATGTAATTGTATTCCTATGACCACAACATGCTTGAATGAATGAATGTTCATGCCAATTTCATTTATCCTAATATTGAAACTCTTACAACAACATTAGTATATGTTTACATACCAATTTAAATTAAATGATTACATTTTAGTAGCATTCAGACTCCAAATTGGCCTATGATTGTTGGTAAAACTTAGGATGGTCGATGTCAGGTTGAAGATCGTGTATATTTGCTAAAGAGTCAATCCTTTCATAAAGTGACTATGGTTTAATGTTGCACTTTATGACTGAATTCATCTTGACATCAACTGATAGGGTTATATTTGTCATTGTAGTCCATGAATGATACATATACAAACACTTTCTGCATATATATGTGGATTGCACATTGTATATAGGCAGATATCACACTTGACTCTCTTGTAGATTGTAAACGACCATTATCAACTTTAGGCTTGCTCAAATATAACATACTCAGATTATATTACAATAGGGAGCACTCTTGAAAACTAAGATTCAGTTACTAAATAAGGCTAGATTTAAACTGGAGAAAAAAAAACAAATTACCCTTTAGCCCTTTCTCTGGACTCGCAGAAATTCTGCCCTATCCAAATGAGCTAGGAAAACAAAATCAAAATCATTGCTATTATTCAAGTCCCTTTCCATCAACATTGGGTGCTTTTAAGCTCAAACATAAGTCAGGTTCCAGTGGACTAGGCAGCCTTTTAGAGATAAATATCACTATCATTTTTCATTTTATTTGTCATTATTTTTGTTTTCTGCAATAGAGATTGCAGTTGTTTAAATGATCGTAGCCATCACATTCATATAACATTTTGGAAATAAAAAGAAAAAGAATCATTCAAATGTCAGCAAATGGAATAGTTAAAGTGATCAAAACTATGTACATTTTCTGACATATATCTATCACCCAATTTTGAGTCTATGGATCAAAGGTAGGAGTGGGAGCATGCAATGCACAAACAAAGACAGCAATTTGCAGAAAGAAGTTACTAATCATTAGGTTCAGAGTAATATAAATGTATTAAACATGAAGGCAAGTGAGTTGGCATATTCTATAACCTCTTTCAATATTTTTATTTCTGAGGTACTTATTTATTGTTGTAGCTTGAAGGTTAGGAGAGATGTGGCAAAATGCCAAAGGGAACAAAGAGAAAACAGGAGCTAGTCCTAAAAATAAGAAGACCAATGTCTCTTAGTAGGAAGACCAATTTATCTCTTAGAGAGCCAGGACATTGAAGGAGAAACATCAACATGAACCACAACCATAAACATCAAGACTCATCCCAACTATCTTGTGTCGGCATACATCAACATGAACAATAGTATATATTATTTGCTTGTGAAAGCAGAAATATCTAAGGAGTTTGGTCACGGCTACAAGTGGGATGAGAATAAGCGAAGGAAGTAGGAATAATGGTAGATAAACTTGAAAGACATAATTCTTATGTGGATACTATGTGCTATAGGTGAATAGGTATTAAGTACGTATTATAGGATGAGATGAAATAACGGATATACAGTGCACAAAACTGGAGAAAGTTAATAAGCAAGTTTTGGAAGAGAATGATGAATTATTGCTAAGAATTCTCAGGGGAAAATAATATTTATATGTGGTGGTTTAAATGGTGAAATACGGAGCAGCAGAGGATACGAGGTGTATGTTGGAGAAGGCTGAATGCCAAAAAGCAATAATATATGTAATATTTGAGTTTCTCATTGGCATTAACTTTGACCTAAATCGTCAAAATTAGTTTATCAAGCAGTGGGCTATAGCTAATAAGTAGGAATCACCCAAGCACAACAAAAAAAGGTGGAGAATTCAGAGGCAACTGAAACAAAAGAATAAAAAAAAAGAGCTTAGGTCCAAAACAAAAGGTCTACATCTGTGAAGCTAGGAGATGGAAAAACAAAGGGAGTAAAAAACAAAGGAGCAGGATTTAGAGGGAAAAAAGGAAAAGTTTAAAGGAGGGATGATCCATATAGGAGCAAATAGCAGAAGTATTGTTAACGAACAGCTCTGAAATAATAAATTAACAATTTCCATCAAAAAATGTCTAAATAGTAATAATATCAAATATGCACTTGTGGCCAACAGCTATTAGCTGGTTGCCACCACTCACCTAAAAACTTGCTGTTGGGTGGGGTCCAAGGTTCAAATCCTGGTGGTGGCATATTACCACCATACTGCCCGAAATATTTACCAAAAAATACTGCAACTTATAGTGATCCATATAGGAGGTTGGTTTCAAAGCAAGATTAGAAATACTCTTTGAGTGTCAACTAGATAAAGGAATAGAAAACTAGAGTGTTTCATTGAATTAAGGGTGTTAGGATGGACAATCAAGGGGCAAAATACATATGGACTGTCAGGCAAGGGGATACAAATAGGTGAATGACTAGAGCTATTTCCATATGGAAAAGGGAAAAGATTGAACGAAATCGAAGACAATGCTTCTCTAAGTTGAGTGCAATCCCTTCATTTTAGATACCCTAAGCTGCATCAATAAGATTACCTAGTAAAATCCTTTATGTGGTTATTTTATGAGTTATATGAATGAGATTCTTTAACATTAAAGAAACTCTGGAGGAAAAGATGGACTTATAGGCAGCGTCGCATTGGCATGGACACAAGAACTAGACTCGAACCCATGTCCAAGTATCTGATCTGGCAAGAAGGAGCAAATGAGATAAGGAAATGTTAAAAAAAAATACTTTTGATTAAAATTTAAAGAAATATGATATTATATTATACAAAAGAAAAGTTTTGACAGTTATTATTTGTTTAAGATCTTCAAATATACATGTTTTATTCAAAGTTCCTAACTAGTATAAGGTTTTAGAGAAATGGCATATTGTAAAGTCAATTTAACACCTACATTCTTGATCAATCTCTGAAAAGAATAAAAAATAATCACTTCTAGTGATATTATAGCAGGTCAAACTCATTGTTCAAAGAGACCAACTATTTACCAATTTTAAAGGTTGCAACATGGGGAGCGTAATCAACCCATTGATTGGGGCTAGCACGGAAAGGATGTCTTGGGGAGATCATGTGTCCCCTCCCCCCCCCCCCCTCCCCTTTCCTTTTTTCCTCAAGTAAATATGATTTTGGTTGACTGCATTGGTTGTATGCACCTAAGTTTCCCCCCAATGTGCCCAAAAGAAAAATGAAAATAACAAAAGTGATAAGAATAGGAGTGTCTTATGTGTACAAATTCAGATACATCCCGGCATGTATCTTTCTTGGTAATACAAGGAGGTTAACTCTCCAATGTACTACACATACTTGCTCTTTAAGAATACTAAATTAGCAACAAAGTCACAGAAGTCACTTGTCCAGCCATTAAAGTGTTTTCCTACTTTGCTTGTAAGTAAATAGCTATTTTTATTAATAAGTCTATTTGATTTGTAATTTTTTGAAGAAATAATAAAACATAGTTTCTAATCAGAAATTCCATATTTTAAATTACTGTTGGACAAAAGACATCAAATGAAAACCATTTCAGGTCTTTGTACCTCATACTTGTCTAATTCAGAACTTCTACGCAGGTTTTGGTATTGAATCTAACTCAAGTGAGTGTGGAAGAGGTTGTGACTAGAAGGCTCGCAAGGGCCACCATCTGGGTGCTTGCATATAGGTGAATGATTTTGACAACCTCGTCAAAGAAGCTTTCATCAGGCAGCAGGTTGAAGGCAGCTCTTATGTATTGGACTAGGAAACCTTGATGTAGCGCCATTGGTCAAAGAATACATAATGAGTGGTTACCGGACAGTTTAAATCAGATTTGAAAATGATGTAGTCATTATAGATCACTTTTGTTTGTCTGATTGCTATTTCAAAGAGAAAGTAACAAATAGAATAGAAGATAAGAAAAATAAGGGGAAGAAGTTAGAAGTAATGATGGTAGAAGAGAATTTATTTTGCATTGATTATCACTGAACTTGTTAGACGATGTTCTCTCTATCCTTTTATAGCCAAATACACAATAAGACTTGATCACTAGCCCCTTATTCAACTAGGAAAATAGGATACTTTCAGAGTTCAGACTTTCTAAAAATAGCAAATTTCATATCTCTATACAATCTAACATAGAAAGCCATCAAAATCAATTTGAGAAAATTACTAGCAACTTAGGTTCAAACTCACTATAAAGTTGTAAGAAGGTACAAAATATAGCACTTTTCCCCTTATGTAGAGGATTTGTTCGGTTCAAAGATAGTGAGGAATATAACCCCTTTATCCTGCCTTATTGCAATTTATCCCACCAAACGACATTTCCACCTCAGACTGACATGTATTAGACTCCTATAAATATTTCCATTTTATACCCTTGGACGTGGACACGACGTCCTTGTTTGCAAGTATGATATAGTAGATTTTTCTTAACAAGCCAATTTCACATAACTTGAATGCTCTCAATAGTTTTCAAGTTCATGATTTCACTGAAGAAGGTTAAAGTCCAATAGCATGTCCTGTATAAAAATAGGATTGCCTAAAATCACCGACCACTTAAGGTGACATCAATGCACCCAAAAATCTTAACAGTTTAGTTCCAAAGGATTTTCCACTGGAGGTAGATTACTCCAGATGCCATGAATAATTCCCTAAAAATGCACATGGACTTGGGGGATTGAAGCTTGCTGCATCCCAAAGTCCATATGAAATGAGAAGAAATAGATGACAACCAGAATAGTGCTTCTCATTCCAGCACATCAAATAGGGTGGGCTTTACATGTATCACTCTAGCAATTCAATAACTAATCGACATCGGAAAATGTTCAAATGCCTGCTAATCAAATAGAAGAAGACCACCAAAATATTCAACAAGCACTTTCAATAAAGAAAAAAGTAAATCAGAACTGACCTTTAGTTTTCTTGGCCTTAGATGAACATCCAGCAGCCATCGCATTTCCATGGCCACAAGTCAAGATGACCTTAGATCCTGTACTCGAACTCCCCATGCACCGAATATTGCCAATCTCACAAGCATCAAAGTTCTCGCCATCCAATGCACCATCTTCATCCCCATCTTCGCCTTGCATCACTGATTGCATGCAGTTGATCCGGTCATCACAGCGCACATTGCACGAATTTATGATGTGAGCACCAAGAAGGTTCCCCTGGGTTGCATTAGAAACCAAATCCCCACCCATTCTCGCTGCCCTGTAATAAGGGAAGGCCCCAATCTCTCCTTCTATCCTTCCCCTTATATCGACAAGCAAGCACCTAAGCCTTGCCACCTCTGCCTCCAGAGCTACTTGGCCCTGCAGCCTCTTCATCAGCTGCTGATTGAGCGCCCTCAATTGGACAATCTCATCCTCCAGCGAGGCCGTCTGAGCCTTCTTCTTCTCGCGGTACTTCCGGACAGCCTCTCGGTTGCCAATTGGCCTCTTCTTTGATGAGCTCTTCTCGGCGGACTCGGAAGAAGTCTCCTCGGAAGGAGCCGAGAGGATCCTGGTGTGGGCATGGAAGCAGGTGTGGGTGTGCGAGAGGTCTCCCCCCGGAGGATTACAGGTGTGGGTGTGGGTGCAAGAGTGGCGGGGCATGTCCTTGACGCTCTCGTCGAAGAAGCCATCTATCCAGCAGTTGCCGGGCATCTGGTCCCCGACATCAGGGCCCGGGAACACTTCCGGGTTCGGGAAGTCGAGGTCCAAGTTGTCCATGGCCCAATTGGGCAGCAGAATTCTTATTTCAGAGGGAATTGGAAGCCGCACAATTCAAGAAAGGGCCGAAAGAATGTAAAAATTTGGATTTGGGGAACAATCCAGATGGAAAAAGAGAAATCTTGCTTACCAGAACCAGAGAAGGAGACCTCAATTCGATTGAAGACAACGGATTTTTCGAAGAAGAAATCTGAGAACAATGGAATCCTAGAAACAACCCGGACCAAGAATGGGAAAGTCGCGATTTTAATGGATCCCTCGTTGACGGGAGATAGAGTAGAGGGCTTGGAGGGCACGCACGAGTCTGCGACGGGTATTCGCGGCCATTAAGAAGGCTTCTCGAATAGAGGCCGGCATAGAGACGCAGAGAGAAGAAGGGAGGCTGCCATGGAAGGGAGGGGAATTCCTGGTAAGAACCGAGCAAGAATATCCATCTATTCGGATGGACTGGGACCCATTGGATATTAAAAAAAAAAAAAATCGCAGGGAGAAGTGGGAATTAAATGGGGGGGGGGAAGAGTCTCCAGGGGAGATTAGGATCGTTGCCTGGAGATAGAAGTAGACCCCTAGCCGCCTTCCTTCCAAGATTACTCATAGTAACCCGTTTGTTACTGGTGAATCGTGACAGCTGACAGCGTCCACCACGACACGATGAGCACATTTCATGCTCCAAAATTTTGATTTTTTATTTTTTATAAGACTGTTGCACACGTAGACCTAGCTTAAGTATAACCAACTCAGTCAAGATACAAAAATATAGTGAATCGTGACAGCTGACAGCGTCCGCCACGACACGATGAGCACATTTGATGCTCCAAAATTTTGATTTTTTGTTTTTTATAAGACGGCCGCTCCGGTAAACTAGCATAAATATAACCAACTCAGCCAAGATACAAAATGTGGCCTAAAAAAAGGTACAACATCTGTCTGTGTTCATGAGACCTCTACAGAATGATGGGCAATAAAGAAGGCAACTTAGTCAGTCGCTCTATTCGTCTTCCGATATACATGAACCATCTAAAAGGAGTCACAGTCTCACACCATGCGTTGTATATCGCTAAGAAGAGGATGACCGTCAGTCTGTCGCACAACATCCCGAATCCAATCAATCATCATGGTAGAATCTCCTTTCAGGATAATCTCACCAGCCCTTAGAACAGACCTTGCATGTGTGATATCCTCTCATGCCGCACTGAGCTTCGCTCCTGTAACTGTCGTATCACAGATGTATCACCTTTCTGCAGCAGTCAACCGAAAATTGTGATCGCGGATTATGAACCCCACCCCATCTCTGTCTTCGTATAGTATCGTCGAAGTTCATCTTGAGGTGACCGGGGGATGGGTTCCTAAAATACCTTCAATTCCTTCCCAAGATGATGAATGGTAACAGGCAATTACTACGTTGCTTTCTTATAATATTTTATATCACTAACTCCCTCCGCTTTGAAGCTGAATTGGACTTGCAATTTGCTGAATTGAGGCTTGAGAAGCAATTTCAGGGAATTTTTTTTAACACATTTGGGCTTCTAAAGTTGGGATGTGCTTGATTGTAATATGGTCAGCGGCAGTTTTCTTTTTCAAAGTCAAGTCGGATTACAGAAATTCTGATACCACTTCTTAATCTAGTATGGGGTGATGCAGAGAAATCAGTATTAATCAAAGTCAAGTGACACTAGTAAGAGGATATGTAAATATATCAATGCCTCTATAAGACAAAATTTTAGTTGAATATGTATTAAGACATTTTTTGGCGGAAAATTACTTGGGCTGCGGTTACCATGTAAACCTACATTAGTTCTAAGGCACCTTCTTAATAATCAAACTGCTTGTTGTGATCATTGCCCAACTGCTGCAAGGGATGTTGACCACTTATTGATTCATTGTCCGCTGGCAAGAAACACCAAGCAACTTTTCCAACGCACAATCTTATGCTCCTAGCCTGGCTCTATTGGAATTCTCGTCAGATCATCATCAACTGATGATGAAGAGGGTGGCAATGGCTCATCATGAATTCCAGCATTACCAATATCAGTCCTATACGATGGGTGGGATACTATTGTTTCTCTTTTTTTCAATTATTTTTGAAATGTAGTATAACAATATCACAAATTATAATAAATAGAAGGCTTCAATAAATAAATTTCTATTGCATATTAAGTAATAAAATCTAATAATTGACAAGCAAAAACGTTTAATATTAACATTAGTGTCATTAATACCGGCATTAACATGGCCAATAGCGAACTCTATATAAGCTGAACCTCCATGCAGAAACTCTCGTTAGTAATACCAACTGTGCATCATGTGAAGTATATGATTTTTTCTTCAGTTCCCAACTATTCTCGAAATACAATGAACTTTAATGGTGGTCGAGAAGAAACCTCCATCATTACCCTGGTGTCATTAAGATCCGCATTTACATGGTTAATAGAGACTATGCACAAGCTGAGCCTCTATATAGAAACTTTCATCAATAATACCGGTGTTACTAATACTAGCTTTGCACGAAGCAATGAACTTTAATAATGGTCAAGCAAATACTCCTGTAATTAATACTGGCATCATTAACCCCAGCATCTACATGATGAATGAAAAACTTTGTACAAAAGCCTTCATATATAAATTCACATCATCAATATCGACATTATTAATATCGATCCTACATGATGTATAGTATTTTTTCCTTTTTCCAACTATTTTTGAGATGCAATATGATAATACAACAAATTATAATAAATAGAAGATTTCAATAAATAAATTTTTATTACATATTAAGTAATAAAATTTAATTATAGACAACTGGAAACTCGTGTTATCTATATAAGTTGAACATCCATATAGAAACTCTCATTGTTACTATTAAGTGTCATTATATGCCTTCACGATTTTTTTTCTTTAATGATAGCCAAGGAGAAAGCCTTGTCATTGTGCCTACATTATTAAGATCAACATGCACAAATAGAGGATTCTGCATAAGTTGAGCCTTCATGTAGAAACTCCTATCATTAATAACGACATTGCTATTACTAGCCTTGCACCAAGTAATGAATTTTGATGACAGCCAAGCAAAAATTCCTACCACTAATACTGGTATTTTTAATATTAGCATCACATGATGAATGAATAACTTCATAATGAAATGAGTTCTAGTCGTCTAGATAAAGTTCTCCTTTCTGATTGGATATCAAATCAAAGTTGGGTTAGGCTTCAGCCATGATATTAAAAACATGTGATCCGTAAACATATTTAATTATGTTATAAAATGTTCATATCAAGTAAAAGATTAAGTGCAGATTTTGTGTGCTGGATTACATAGATCCTTACAAAATCCATAACAAAAAAAATTAAGCATTTGAATTTCCACAGAGGTTCCACAGGGACAGCAATTCCGTGGGGAAATTGAAATAGACTTATTCCCGGTTTATTCAAATTCTAATTACCCAGAAAATGAGCCCAAAAGATTTACTTCCTATCCCCAAAAAACAGTTACTTATTTTTTTCCCTCGTCTAACAGCATCACTAGCTAAAATCCAATCGAGTGATGTTCCTAGATTACCAGAAGAAAAAGACTGCAACCAGCAGGATTCCGAGTTGTCCGAGGATAATAATTCCATAGGGGATAGACACATTCTCCAACCAAACAGGGCTGAAAAATATGGAAATTCTTGCCACAGCTGGACGCTAGGAGAATTCCAATATGTTTTAGTAACAACATTCAGTAAAAGTAGAGAAGCAATCTTTAATTGAGGTTTGAGAACCTTAGAGCAAGGTCCAAAAGTGATTAGCTGTTATCAAGCAAATCAATTAGCAAATATAGTTTCTTTTATTAACAATAGTTTATATCGCAGCTAAAATCACAAAATATAGTTTCTTCATTTCAAAGAATTAGCAAATCAATTATCCAATACCTGACCTAGTACTCGTCCTTCCTTCCTTTTTCGGCTCCTTGTCGATATTTCAATGAGAAAAACAATGAAATGGTAACTAAAAAGTAATTCAGTAACATAAGATACAAAAAAATTGAGAAAATATGCATAGAATATTTGGATAAATCAAATGGATCCTGCATATGCGCCTATAGACACCATAGAAACACAGTAATCACCTCACTAGTCCACATGTCATGCAGCCCACACCATATAAAACAAAATGGATCATCCTCCTTTTGAGGAAGAGGATCATCCTCCTCCCATTCTGATAACTGGGATAGGAGGAAGCCTCCCTGAATTCAGAGTCGGTGGGAGTCAAACCAGTCTCAATGGCACCTCCCCTAGCGACTTTACCAACTCAACTAGTTGGCATCCCCGCAATTCAATGACCGAGTAACCAACAGGCCACATTTTGAGCTGCGACAGTATGAAATCATGACGATGATTAAAAATCATGATATAGTCGTTTAACAATAAGGGCAGCATATTATCATGTCAAAATGGTAAAATTATCACCACAGACATCTTACTTAGACCACATGTTTCACTAGTTCCTATTGTAAAACACAAAAACAATCTTTGAAGGTAAGAGCAGTTGTGGAAGGATCAATGAGATCGAAAGAAACAAGCCAAAATCCACTAAAAGAATACCAATGATGCCTATCTTCTAAAGCTCAAGACAAATGGCTCGATAGGAGGCATGCAGCAGTACAGTTCCCTCAGACACTTTGTTGAACTGATTGTGTTAAATTCATGCCAAACATGGTCAACCATCTGTTGTTGCTGCTGCACATGATCCTGAAGAAGAAGCACCATCACAAGAATCAAGACACAAAACGCTAAAAAAGCTCTGCTATATCAAACAAGAAAATGACATAAAACAAAAATGAACAGGATACCACATCACCAAGGATGTCAAAAAGTTCAATCTGCAATTACATAACCATCAGAGTCACACAGTAACAAAATTGGTAGCAAATAAAGTAAAAGGTAACAAGTTGTTAACTCACAGAAAAATATAGTATTAGCAACAGAAAAATCTCATGTTCATGTCAGATAACACATTTATCAAATCTGCAGAATGGCCTTGATCATGAAATACAAACTTGAGAATTATATAACACCGGTAATGGAAGTGGAAAAAGATATTATTGAAAAACGCAAGGAATTTCTTAAACAAATTGCATGAAAAAAAAAAACAAGAGTAAGATAGCAGTCTTGCCATTAAATAATTAACATTTTACTAGATACAAAATTCATGACAAGCCATTCGAACTAAAGTTCTGCATCTTTCGATCATGATCTAGAAAACAGAAATTCGCCAGATCTTAAAAAAGCACATATGAAGTCTTCTACTTATGGATAAAGTGAATGCAATTAGGGGCATCCACAGGTTAGGTTCGTATAGAGTTTGGCCCTATCCATACCCAAACCTAAAATGTGTTAGATCCAAATCCAAACACAATCCTCACCCACCCCCTTTTTTTTTAGGGGTGGGGGGTGGGGGAGGGGGGCCTAATTAGCTGGGTATTTAGTAAGTTATCAGCCCCCACTGACACCCTAAATGCAATATCAATGGTTTTAATGGCACTGTAAATGATTTTGCTAAGACCTATCATTTAAAAGGTAGTCAAAATGTGTATTTTCATCTTTGGTTTCTGATAATATATGCTTGTTTTAAGATGCGTAAATCATGATCAACAGTGTTGACTTTCAATTCATATGTTCCATAATACATTTAGCACACTAACATACAGTGTCATACATTTCTTTGCTCAATTTGATGCATAGGTAAGAGACCTCCAAAACTAATTACTTTTTCTTTAGTTGTTGGGCACTTAATTGCAAGCTATAATCAATTGTTTGGATCATCAGTTTCAATAATTAATCATCAACATACATTTGAAACCTGGTGTTAAAGATTTAATGGAAATTCTTTGTCCAACTTGAAATATAAAGCTACCAGAGTTGTTTATTTTCCAATTGAGAATCCAGTAAAAAGCAAGTTTAGCATTAAAAATTCCTATGGCCATATAAACAATTATGATTTTGCACAAAAAGCGTACATCCTAGAAAAAACTTAGGATGAAAATTATAATTAACACATTCCCAGTCAGATCCAAAAGCAATTGAAGACATGCTTGTTCTATCCAAGTAATTACACTCTCCTAAAAATTTGTCATTAACTCTTCCACATCCCCCCCCCCCCCCCACCAACCACACACACACCAAAAAAAAAAAAACACGGAGGTGGCCAACAAGTTTGAAGGCAAAGCCTAATAAGCTTAGACACAAAACCAACTGGATGCGTTCAAGCTCTAACATTGATTTAAGCAACATCCTGAAGAAGTCCTTTATTATAAATGCATTTTTCAAGAACACTATGGCTCCTTGCCAAAATGAAGTCCATGTTACAAGTATATTTCATGCTCAGATGTTAGGTTTTCTCTTTTTCCTCCTTTCTCCATGTTCTGCTTCATCTCTTCTTTATTAGTATTAGAATAAAGAGAATGATTGAAGAGATGATATCATCACCTGAAAGACTTTTAATAGCCTGAACAAGATCGAACCAACCTCATCCAAGCAGAATCATAATGAAATGACAATTACAACTGGTCCACCCACCACTCCAATCAGTTATTTTTATATTGATCAAGTTTAGTAGTGAATTGGCCTTTTCAGGAATACTAGTCTAAGGTTCAACACTGGACTGTTTATGACACTACCAGTTGGAATTGGCCAATACAGATAGTATCAGCCAGTTTTCGTTCCATACTCCATGTTTTGACAAATGGAATCTAAAGACATAACTGGCGATGATTATATTTTAATTGTCAGAAAAAGATCACTGTTGTTGATCAGACCATATAATAATGCTTCAGCCAATTTATAGACTGCATATTAATAATAAGTATTTAAAGCGGAGCTTATGGGATCTTTTGGTATAAACTAAACCATTATAGAACGGATGTTAATGTGCTCTTCCAATTACTTATATGATTTTGCTTTATGTAATTGTATTCCTATGACTACAACACGCTTGAATGTTCATGCCAATTTCATTTATCCTAATATTGAAACTCTTACAACAACATTGGTATAAGTTTACATACCAATTTAAATTAAATGATTACATTTTGGTAGCATTCAGACTCCAAATTGGCCTAAGATTGTTGTTAAAACTTTAGGATGGTCGATTTCAGGTTGAAGATCATGTATATTTGCTGAAGAGTCAATCCTTTTGTAAAGTGACTATGGTTTAATGTTGCACTTTATGACTGAAATCATCTTGACATCGACTGATAAGGTTATATTTGTCATTGTAGTCCATGAATGATACATATGCAAACACTTTCTGCATAGATATGTGGATTGCACATTGTATATAGGCAGATATCACACTTGACTCTCTAGTAGATTGTAAACGACTATTATCAACTTTAGGCTTGCTCAAAGCATATAACATACTCAGATTATATTACAATAGGGAGCACTCTTGAAAACTAAGATTCAGTTACTAAATAAGGCTAGATTTAAACTGGAGAAAAAGAAGCAAATTACCTTTCTAGCCCATTTCTCTGGACTCGCAGAAATTCTGCCCGATCCAAATGAGCTAGGAAAACAAAATCCAAATCATTGCTATTATTCAAGTCCCTTTCCATCAACATTGGGTGCTTTTAAGCTCAAACATAAGTCAGGCATGTTCCAGTGGACTAGGCAGCCTTTTAGAGATAAATATCACTATCATTTTCATTTTATTTGTCATTATTTTTGTTTTCTGCAATAGAGATTGCAGTTGTTTAAATGATCGTAGCCATCACATTCATAGAACATTTTGGAAATAAAAAGAAAAAGAATCATTCAAATGTCAGAAAATGGAATAGTTAAAGTGATCAAAACTATGTGAATTTTCTGACATATATCTATCACCCAATTTCGAGTCTATGGATCAAAGGTAGGAGTGGGAGCATGCAACGCACAAAAAAAGACAGCAATTTGCAGAAAGAAGTTACTAAGCATTAGGTTCAGGGTAATATAAATATATTAAACATGAAGGCAAGTCAGTTGGCATATTCTATAACCTCTTTCAATATTTTTATTTCTGAGGTACTTATTTATTGTTGTAGCTTGAAGGTTAGGAGAGATGTGGCAAAATGCCAAAGGGAACAAAAAGAAAACAGGAGCTAGTCCTAAAAATAGGAAGACCAATTTGTCTCTTAGTAGGAAGACCAATTTATCTCTTAGAGAGTCAGGACATTGAAGGAGTAGCATCAACATGAACCACAACCATAAACATCAAGACTCATCCCAACTATCTTGTGTTGGCATACATCAACATGAACAATAGTATATATTATTTGCTTGTGGAAGCAGAAATATCTAAGGAGATTGGTCACGGCTACAAGTGGGATGAGAATAAGCGAATGAAGTAGGAATAATGGTAGATGGACTTGAAAGACAGAATTCTTATGAGGATACTATGTGCTATAGGTAAATAGGTATTAAGTACGTATTATAAGATGAGATGAAATAATGGATACACAGTGCACAAAACTGGAGAAAGTTAATAAGCAAGTTTTGGAAGAGAATGATGAATTATTGCAAAGAATTCTCAAGGGAAAATAATATTTATATGTGGTGGTTTAAACGGTGAAATATGGAGCAGCAGAGGATATGAGGTGTATGTTGGAGAAGGCTGAATGCCAAAAAACAATAATCTATGTAATATTTGAGTGTTTCATTGGCATTAACTTTGACCTAAAATCGTCAAAATTAGTTTATCAACCAGTGGGCTATAGCTAATAAGTAGGAATCACCCAAGCACAAAAAAAAGGTAGAGAATCCAGAGGCAACTGAAACAAAAGAATAAAAAAAAGCTTAGGTCCAAAACAAAAGGTCTACATCTGCAAAGCTAGGAGATAGAAAAACAAAGGGAGTAAAAAACAAAGGAGCAGGATTTAGAGGGAAAAAAGGGAAAAAGTTTAAAGGAGGGATGATCCATATAGGAGCAAATAGCAGAAGTATCGTTAATGAACAGCTCTGAAATAATAAATTACAAAATTCCATCAAAAAATGTCTAAATAGTAGTAATATTAAATATGCACTTGTGGCCAACAGCTATTAGCTGGTTGACACCACTCACCTAAAAACTTGCTGTTGGGTGGGGTCCAAGGTTCAAATCCTGGTGGTGGCATATTACCACCATACTACTCGAAATATTTACCAAAAAATACTGCAACTTATGGTGATCCATACAGGAGGTTGGTTTCAAATCAAGATTAGAAATACTCTTGTTCATCAACTAGATAAAGGAATAGAAAACTAGAGTTTTTCATTGAATTAAGGGTGTTAGGATGGACAACAAAGGGGCAACATACATATGGACGGTCAGGCAAGGGGACACAAATAGACGAATGACTAGAGCTATTTCTATATGGAAAAGGGAAAAGATTGAACATAATCGAAGACAATGCTTCTCTGAGTTGAGTGCAATCCCTTCATTATAGATACCCGAAGCTGCATCAATAAGATAACCTAGTAAAATCCTTTATGTGGTTATTTAATGAGTTATATGGATGAGATTCTTTAACATTAAAGAAACTCTGGAGGAAAAGATGGACTTATAGGCAGCGTCGCATTGGCATGGACACAAGAACTAGACTCGAACCCATGTCCAAGTGTCTGATCTGGCAAGAAGGAGCAAATGAGATAAGGATATGTTAAAAAAAAAATACTTTTCATTAAAATTTATAGAAATATGATATTATATTATACAAAAGAAAAGTTTTGAAAGTTATTATTTGTTTAAGATCTTCAAATATACATGTTTTATTCAAAGTTCCTAATATAAGGTTTTAGAGAAATGGCATATTGTAAAGTCAATTTAACACCTACATTCTTGATCAATCTCTAAAAAGAATAAAAAATAATCACTTCTAGTGATATTATAGCAGGTCAAACTCATTGTTCAAAGAGACCAACTATTTACCAATTTTAAAGGTTGCAACATGGGGAGCGTAATCAACCCATTGATTGGGGCTAGCACGGAAAGGATGTCTTGGGGAGATCATGTGTCCCCTCCCCCCCCCCCCCCCCCCCCCTCCCTCCTTTTTTCCTCAAGTAAATATGATTTTGGTTGGCTGCATTGGTTGTATGCACCTAAGTTTCCTCCCAATGTGCCCAAAAGAAAAATGAAAATAACAAAAGTGATAAGAATAGGAGTGTCTTATGTGTACAAATTCAGATACATCCTGGCATGTATCTTTCTTGGTAATACAAGGAGGTTAACTCTCCAATGTCCTACTCATAGTTGCTCTTCAAGAATACTAAATTAGCAACAAAGTCACAGAAGTCACTTGTCCAGCCATTAAAGTGTTTTCCTACTTTGCTTGTAAGTAAATAGCTATTTTTATTAATAAGTCTATTTGATTTGTAATTTTTTGAAGAAATAATAAAACATAGTTTCTAATTAGAAATTCCATATTTTAAATTAGTGTTGGAAAAAAGACATCAAATGAAAACCATTTCAGGTCTTTGTACCTCATACTTGTCTAATTCAGAACTTCTACGCAGGTTTTGGTATTGAATCTAACTAAAGTGAGTGTGGAAGAGGTCGAGACTAGAAGGCTGGCAAGGGCCACCATCGGGGTGCTTGCGTATAGGTGAATGATTTTGACAACCTCGTCAAAGAAGCTTTCATCAGGCAGCAGGTTGAAAGCAGCTCTTATGTCTTGGACTAGGAAACCTTGATGTAGCCCCATTGGTCAAAGAATACATAATGAGTGGTTATGGGACAGTTTAAATCAGATTTGAAAATGATGTAGTCATTAAAGATCACTTTTGTTTATCTAATTGCTATTTCAAAGAGAAAGTAACAAATAGAATAGAAGATAAGAAAAATACGGGGAAGAAGTTAGAAGTAATGATAGTAGAAAAGAATTTATTTTGCATTGATTATCACTGAACTTGTTAGACGATCTTCTCTCTATTCTTTTATAGCCAAATACATAATAAGACTTGTCCGCTAGCCCCTTATTCAACTAGGATACTTTCAGAGTTCAGACTTTCTAAAAATAGCAAATTTCATACCTCTATACAATCTAACATAGAAAGCCATCAAAATCAATTCGAGAAAATTACTACTAACTTAGCTTCAAACTCACTATAAAGTTGTAAGAAGGTACAAAATATAGCACTTTTCCCCGTATGTAGAGGATTTGTTCGGTTAAAAGATAGTGAGGAATATAACCCCTTTATCCTGCCTTATTGCAATTTATCCCACCAAACGACATTTCCACCTCAGACTGACATGTATTAGACTCCTATAAGTATTTCTATTTTATACCCTTGGAGGTGGACACGAGGTCCTTGTTTGTAAGTATGAAATCGTAGATTCTTCTTAACAAGCCAATTTCACATAACTTGAATGCTCTCAATAGTTTTCAAGTTCATGATTTTACTGAAGAAGGTTAAAGTCCAATATCATGTCCTGTATAAAAGTAGGATTGCCTAAAATCACCGACTACTTAAGGTGACATCAATGCACCCAAAAATCTTAACAGTTTAGCTCCAATGGATTTTCCATTGGAGGTAGATTACTGCAGATGCCATGACTAATTCCCTAAAAATGCACATGGACTTGGAGGATTGAAGCTTGCTGCATCCCAAAGTCCATATGAAATGAAAAGAAATACATGACAACCAGATTAGTGCTTCTAATTCCAGCACATCAAATAGGGTAGGCTTTACATGTATCACTCTAGCAATTCAATAACTAATCGACATCGGAAAATGTTCAAATGCCTGCTAATCAAATAGAAGAAGACCACTAAAATATTCAACAAGCACTTTCAATAAAGAAAAAGGTAAATCAGAACTGACCTTTAGTTTTCTTGGCCTTAGACGAACATCCAGCAGCCATCGCATTTCCATTCGCATTTCCATGGCCACAAGTCAAGATGACCTTAGATCCTGTACTCGAACTCCCCATGCACCGAATATTGCCAATCTCACAAGCATCAAAGTTCTCGCCATCCAATGCACCATCTTCATCCCCATCTTCGCCTTGCATCACTGATTGCATGCAGTTGATCTGGTCATCACAGCGCACATTGCACGAATTTATGATGTGAGCACCAAAAAGGTTCCCCTGGGTTGCATTAGAAACCAAATCCCCACCCATTCTCGCTGCCCTGTTATAAGGGAAGGCCCCAATCTCTCCTTCTATCCTTCCCCTTATATCGACAAGCAAGCACCTAAGCCTTGCCACCTCCGCCTCCAGAGCTACTTGCCCCTGCAGCCTCTTCATCAGCTGCTGATTGAGCGCCCTCAATTGGACAATCTCATCCTCCAGCGAGGCCGTGTGAGCCTTCTTCTTCTCGCGGTACTTCCGGACAGCCTCTCGGTTGCCAATTGGTCTCTTCTTTGATGAGCTCTTCTCGGCGGACTCGGAAGAAGTCTCATTGGAAGGAGCCGAGAGGATCCTGGTGTGGGCATGGAAGCAGGTGTGGGTGTGCGAGAGGTCTCCCCCCGGAGGATTACAGGTGTGGGTGTGGGTGCAAGAGTGGCGGGGCATGTCCTTGACGCTCTCGTCGAAGAAGCCATCTATCCAGCAGTTGCCGGGCATCTGGTCCCCGACATCAGGGCCCGGGAACACTTCCGGGTTCGGGAAGTCGAGGTCCAAGTCGTCCATGGCCCAATTGGGCAGCAGAATTCCTATTTCAGCGGGAAATTGGAAGCCGCAAAATTCAAGAACGGGACGAAAGAATGTAAAGATTTGGATTTGGGGAACAATCCAGATGGAAAAAGAGAAATCTTGCTTACCAGAACCAGAGAAGGAGACCTCAATTCGATTGAAGACAACGGATTTTTCGAAGAAGAAATCTGAGAACAATGAAATCCTAGAAACAACCCGGACCAAGAATGGGAAAGTCGCGATTTTAATGGATCCCTCGTTGACGGGAGATGGAGTAGAGGGCTTGGAGGGCACGCACGAGTCTGCGACGAGTATTCGCGGCCATTAAGAAGGCTTCTCGAATAGAGGCTGGCATAGAGACGCAGAGAGAAGAAGGGAGGCGGCCGTGGAAGGGAGGGGAATTCCGGGTAATGACCGAGCGAGTAAAAATATCTATTCCGATGGATTGGGACCCACTGGATTAAAAAAAAAAAAATCGTAGGGGGAGTCGGAATTAAATGGGGAGGAAGTCTCCAGAGTCCAGGGGAGATTGGGATCGTTGCCCGACCCCAGAGACGGTAAGTAGACCCCTGGCTACCTTCCTTCCAAGATTACTCATAGTAACCCGTTTGTTACTGGTAAATCGTGACCGCTGACAGCGTCCACCGCAACACGATGAGCACATTTCACGCTCCAAAATTTTTGATTTTTTTTTTTTTATAAACAGGCCGCCCCGGTAAACCTAGCTTAAGTATAACCAACTCAGTCAAGATACAAAATATGGCCTAAAAAAGAGGTACAACATCTGTTCATGTCCATGAGACCTTTTCAGAGTGATGGACAGCAAAGAAGGCAACTCAGTCAGTCGTTCTATTCGCCTTCCGATATACATGAGCAATGTAAAAGGAGTTACAGTCTTGCACCATCCATTGTATATCGCTAAGAAGAGGATGACCGTCAGCCTATCGCACAACATTCCGAATCCAATCAATCACCATGGCAGAATCTCCTTTCAAGATAATCTCACCAGCCCTTAGAACAGACCTCGCATATGTGATACCCTCCCATGCCGCGCTGAGCTCCGCTCCTATAACTATCGTATCATGGATGTATCGCCTTCCTGCAGCAATCAGCCGAAAATTATGGTCTCGGATTATGAACCCCATCCCAAGAAGATTACTCCAATTCCTTCCCAAGAAGATGAATGGTAATAGGCAATTACTATGTTGCTTTCTTATAATATTTTATAAAAACTAAGGTGACATCACCAGCGTCTAATAAATTAGGGCATTTAGAGTATCGTTAGAAGGAGCAAGAGACATCACTTGCAATTTGCTGAAGTGAGGCTTGAGAAGCAATTTCAGAGAATTTTTTTTAACACATTTGGGCTTCTGAAGTTGGGACGTGCTTGATTGTGATATGGTCAACGGCAGTTTTCTTTTTCATAAGCTAGATATAATTTTCCTCCTGAGATAGCAAGTCGGATTACAGAAATTCTGATACCACTTCTTAATCTAGTATGGGGTGATGCAGAAAAATCAGTATTAATCAAAGTCAAGTGACACTAGTAAGATGACCTGAAAATATATCAATGCCTCCGCAAGACAAAATTTTAGTTGGATATGTGTTCCTAGTCCCCAGTATTAAGACATTTTTGGCGGAAAATTTCATGGGCTGCGCTTACCATGTAAACTTACATTAGTTCTAAGGCACCTTCTTAATAGTCAAACTGCTTGTTGGGATCATTGCCCAACTGCTGCAAGGGATGTTGACCGCTCATTGATTCATTGTCCGCTGGCAAGAAACACCAAGCAACTTCTCCAACCCACAATCTTATGCTCCTAGCCTGGTTCTATTGGAATTCTCATCAGATCATCATCAACTGATGATGAAGAGCTCATGCATGTCTCAGAACCGAATAGTATTCTAGTCCATAGTCACTGATGTGATGCTTAATTTCTTAGATTTCGGGTTTTTACGAGCCACCGAAAACTTTATAGCTTCGCTCCCTCCGTGAGGTGTCGCAAAGCTAAAGTTTTGATGGTTTGGTTCGAGATCACGGAGAGGGAGCAGGCTTCATCTTTAGAGATTGCAATGGTCAGATGATTTATGTTGGGGCTAAAAGTTTCATTCTTCTTCTTAAAGATGGCTATACATCATCTTAATATCAAATAGCTATGGATGGAGGAGATGCTGCAACAGTGATCAGTTGGATTAAATCACTCTACTTCAGGATATCCGGGAGCTTACAGAAGCCTTTCAATTCTTCTACGTTAGTCATACTCTTCTGGAAACCAAACAGCCAGTGGTGTGGCTTGTCAGGCACATGACAAGTGTCAGCTAACTTGATTGGCTATTGACTTGATGCAAATAGATATGTCAAGTATTCCTGTTAATTTAAACTCCAGGCTACAGTGGTTAATTGGCTATTGTAATGTGTAATGAAGAAACAAGACTATAGAAGATATGACAATTAACCACCGTAGCCTGGAGTTTAAATTTTTGGTTGTAGATTGGCAATTCAATTGATCTTTGGAACCCATTTTTCCCCATGTACAAGAATTCTCTAAATTGTTTGACTTGCTAGGAAGATTCAAAACATACATACGTATGTGGGTGTGTATTCAAGATTTTGGCCATCCAACAAGATATAGACTGCTCTTTCTTTAATCAAACAAACTCCAACATGAATGACAAATAATATTTAATAGGACTGGCTATACATATTTATTGGCCCCAGATCCGGTCCAATCGAGCCTAGTCTCTCTCTCTCTCTCTCTCTCTCTCTCTCTCTCTCTCTCTCTCTCTCTATATATATATATATATATATATATATATATATATATATATATATATATATATATATATATATATATATATATATATATATATATATATATATATATATATATATATATATATATATATCATGAAGAAGGATATGGCTAAACGAGTATTTTTATTGATCACTTTTAGTCATGCGGAGAAAAGGGCGATAGATAGGAAGGAAGTACTACTAAGGATACTTGAGTGCTTCCGAACAGAAAATGTCAATATATATATATATATATCTTTTGGAGGCATTTTTATTGGCCTGCTCTTTTAAATCTCATTAGGATTCCTCCCTATAAACTTATGATTACAAACCTATCCAGCCCATGTCTTCTCACTCTCATAATACCCCTACGATTCCTCCCACTTAAAATATGATTCCAAACCAATTTGCTTTACACCCTTTTTGCATTGTCGAGGAGAAGCAAAAAATCTGCATGCCCTGCTCCATTTCTTCCTGTATTTGGATTCCTCTCTTCTCTCTCGTATATATTATGCTTACTGTCGATTTATTCCATGACAATTAAAAGCTTTTCAGATCAAATGGTTGGTTTATACAAACTACCAGTCCCTTATAGAGTTTGACCTCTTCTCTTCTATCTTACACTCCCTTTGCTTGGCCAAAAATCATGCTTTTGTTAAGCATTTGTCATACTAAATTTCAGTTCTTTCAAGATGCCACTTCTCTTGTGAATACGAAGAAGTTGAGTTGCATTGAGGACTTTTATTTAATATATACTCGATTTCTCTATTTTGCGTTCGAGCTTTTCTTTTATTGCATATATGATATATCAATAAAAACTAGATAGTAAATATTATCATAAGAAGCATAATAATGGATTCTCAAGGATAGGGTCAAAATGTCAAGACATGTGGTTCTCAATGAAAAGGTGCAATGTTGCAAGTAATAATTAAATCTTTCAATATTAAAGTACATAGGATTTATGCATTTTTGCACATGGTGGATGCATCCTGCCATGTCTTAGAAAAGAAAAAACTTTTGACATATATTATCTTTCCAAATATTTATATGCATTCCGAGTTTGATCCAGAGCTTCAATTATAATGTTTTGAATTAAACTTATTTTATTTATAATATTATGATAGCATGATTAAGGTTCAGAATAATTGGAGTTCAATTCACTTAAACCTTAATCCTCAATTGAGGTTTTCCAATCTTAGATTACTTGAATAAGTACGAACCTATAACAAGTCAGAAGAGTTCTTTATTGGCACAATACCTTTTCTTTTGGATAATTTTATCGAACTTAGAGAACTATATCAACACAATTAGAACCTCTCAAAATGTTACGGTGGACAACTCCATTTGAAAAACCCAAACAATTGAATTAAATAAATTTCTTGTCATCATACAAGATTTATTACTAAAATTTGTGATTTTTCACAAGACAATGTTTAATTTATTTCCCTATATTAAAGTAGAGGATTAAATAAATTACTCATTGAGTTGGGAAAATTAAAAAGGTTGTAATAGTAATATTTTTGTAGTTGTTGCAAAATTCCACCCCTATAAACAAAATCCATGCTATGGTTACTTATGGACCACTCGCTGCTGGGATCCACCTCACTCACGTGCATTTCACGTGAACCTCAAGGCGGTTCGGCAGCTTTCCCTGGCCCGCAGGAATACGGATTGCGTGTACCAGATTGCTCCGCAAACTTCAAATTTCCGCGTGGGACCCACGCAAATCCCACCAATGGCTCTGCACGCTAACGGGACCCAATTAAAAGGCGCGTCGCAGCTTACCAGTCTCCAAAACGGAGTTGGTCTCTCCCCACCCTCTATAAATAGCCCCTGCCTCTGACCCCCTTGAGGGTTGCTTTTTCGAGGGATTGTTCTGCCCCGGAAACCCTAACCCTAACCCTTGCCGCCATCCCCACTCCAAAAGCTCTTCCTCCCTCCCCTCCCCCCCCGCCGCGCGGGATCGCTTTCAAATCTTGAGATCGAGCCAGATCCTCTTCTCCGCCTTTATATTGATTCCGTTCGATCCTCGGTTTCTTGAGATCTATAACCTCCGGTTTCTGGAGATCTATAACCCCCGGCTTCCTGCTTTTTCTGGTTCCTTGAGGCGATTTGGGCGCAGGTATTGGCCTTCTCTGAGTGGTCTGGGGGCCGATTTGCTGCGTTTGCCACCGATTTGAATCGAGGGGGACGGAAGATCGTAGGCGGGCGGTGATGTCTCGGTGCTTTCCGTACCCGCCACCGCCTCCATATTACGAGGAGGGCCTGATCGAATCGATTAAGGTTTGTTGAGCATTAATGCTACTGCGATTGATTACTTGCATTTTTGCTCGACTCCTTTTTGGTTGATCGGTTCGTTGGATGGGCTCCCTTTCTGTGGATGAATACCGTCGAAAAATAACAATCTTTTAATTGAAGAAGAACTGATGAATCTGTATACAAGCCGTGTAGTATCATGTATCTATATGTCAATCAAGGCAGAAAATAATATAACTAACTCTAAGCTTGGGCTTTCCCGTAGTTGGTGGTGGTTTTTCAGTTTTTCTGGCTTTCTGTTAATTGTTTTGAACTCCCACTTTGGGTTCTAGAGACAAGCAATTGATCAGTTTGAATGGAGTTAGGCGGGACGGGATTATATGGTTTTTCCTTCGGTTTCATATTGGAGATGAGTTGCCATGAAGTCATGCTAGTGGCAATATCACGTTGTTGATGTGAATGTGAAGATGTTCCTTATGAACAATTATTTTTCTTGAGGTCCCAAATTTATTGATGTCATGCATGAGGAAAGTTCTAGCAGCTACAATTGGATTAGTTTGATCTATAGTGATCATTTTGGAGTAGTGGAAATGTTTAGGTGCATTGATCACATGTTTGTGGTGGTTGTTCAACAATAACCTGTCAGGGGGAATTATCAGTATACCCATTTTTCAACCTCTCTAAATTATCAATCTCTGACAAAATATCAGGGTGGTGACGCCCATATGTGGAATGTGGTGACATGATAGGCTTCAGGTGAGGAGTCTTCAGCAATGTGAATTTTTTGGTGTCACAATTTTGTTGATAAGGAAATGATGTTTCCAATAGCTGATTATTAGTAGCTTTTTGATCTTCCTTCAATACAGGATTGACTGTATATAGAGATAGCTGTCAAACTATTAACAAGATCAAATAGAATATGGATTGATGCAAGCAAAGATGAAGAAAGCTACTATTGGATGATCCAATGTAGTGGTTGGGGCTTATGGGCATGGAGGTGCTCATAGTTGGATTGTCCAATATATGCTCTGTATTCTAGGTGTTTAAAACCATTTTAACTTATGTCCAGTTTTGCGTAGTTTGGGTTGGGGGACTGTTCTGGGCTCTGATATGCTCCTGACTTCTATGCAAGAAATTCTCGCTTGGCAGATGCTAGTTTAATCTGTGGTATAAATGAAACGTGTGATCATTGTTCATCTTGACAGACAGTCATACAATTTGCATTGGTGTATCGCGTTATCTAAATTCCTGTTTGATTGGAACCTGTCAGTAAAAAAAAGAAAAAAAAAGAAAAAAAGGTTTTCATGGAAACATGCCAAAGTACATGTATGATTACTGTATTTTTTTAATCAGTTTTGATGCATGGTTTATTTGGATATATTCATTGTCATGCTTCACACAATTTACATTGTGCAATACATGTTTTGATTTTCATGTTTGTGAAAATAATGTTGCAACAAGATCTCCAACTTGAGACATAGATGAGTTTGTGATCTGCACTGAGGTGAGAAAAAGATGAGGGATGTATAAGTTGCATATTGCAATAAATCTTTTGTAGAATTTGTTGAACCCTTAAATAATGAGAACCTGACTTGCTGAAGACTTTGTAGTTGCATTGACATCTGGAGTTCTCTACTGTCTTAGGTGGGCTGCTTGCTTGTGGCCAAGCAACTCTTGAAGATATGGAATTAGTCTTAGGGTTTTCCTTATTATGATATCCAGAAAATTCAAATAATGGATTGTTGTCTCAACAAAGATTCAAAAACTTGGTTTTGGTTTCGGATGGATCAAATGAGAACCAATTTTGTCAGTTTTGGTAGCCTCTCTCTAGTTTTGGTAGTTTCCCTGTAAATTGTCAAGAAGTGAAATGATGACAATCAAAAATAATATTGTATTGGGATTTCTTGAATCTTAACATCATGATCTTATTCTTTTTCACTTGATTCAAAATTTGTAGATTCTGGGAGTTGGGATTTTTACTAGGTGTTTAGTTAAAAAGGAGAGCCCAAATTAGAAAATTCAACAAAAGTAGAGTTTCTATTTCATGATTTGAGAGATTTTTGAAAATTTATTGGACGACCAACCGCCAGCACGTTTTTAAAATCATAATTTGTAATTTCCAAAAGCACAAGATTTTTTTAGTAAATGGACCCTTAGAACAAAGAACAAAAACAGCAAGCAAAATAAAATCCTATCAAAAATAAGAAATTTGACATAGCATGAAAACATATTAAGGACCTTTGGATGAATTTTTTTTTCCATCGTTTAGCATTGAAACAACCAAGAAAAATATTTTTTTAAGAACATTCAAAGAGTCATGTTTAGATCTTTTTATATCATTTGATAATCTATCATCAGAAAATAGAAATGTGAATGAAATATGAACACTCAAATCTATTTCAGAAATTTTAGTTTTAGGTGCCTCCGCCTGTTCTTAGAATTATGAAATTCTAGTTTAGCTTAGTTTAGATTTCTAACATTTTAAAAAAATGAAGAAATTGCAGTTAATTAGAATAAGCAACCTTCAGATACATTAAACTTGGCTTTACAAGTTAGTTTCAACCAAGTTGAGTTTCAGAAGGAGCTTTAAACCATGTTCTCAACTATTTGGGGTATACAAATATAAATTAGGCCACATCAGGCCTACTTGATACTGTGAGAATCATGCATGGCATGAGCTTGCCTTGTGGGTTTGATAAGCCTGAAACATCAATCCAATTTAGCGATATGTTTCAGATATTGGCATGAAATGTAATGTCTAGAGTTGCATCATGCATTATTTGGCGGCTGGAGTTCCGTGCAGTATTTTGATGTTGTCTGAAGATGATATGGCTGCTCATGAAGCTTTACGTTGAAGTTCTGTTAGAGGATGTTGGTTTTGTTTTCTTTGGTGATGAATCTGGCACTTACATCTGTCCAGTTAGCTGCTGAATCTTCTGCTTGAAAGGTGAAATAATGCAGTTAATTGTTCAATCATGTTATTATTGGGCATTATGTTGTAAGCTAAAAACCAGAGGCTTTATTGGAGGTGGATCCAAAGTCTACATTTTCGAGGTTGAACCTGCCTATTTAATTTTCTTAGCCATGATAGTGTCCTCTCTTGTTTTCCTTCTAGCTGGTCTCTGCAGGTGCATGAGAGAGATCACAAGGATTTGCATTACCTGTATAGATTTTTAAGTGTCTAATTTTTGTGGTTGAGCTGCAGATTGTTGGATGATAGTTCCTTTTGTGCAGCATGCCATTGGAAGTGTAGTATTTGTTGGCAGCTGCCAGCATGTTTTGAAGAGTAATGTGAGCAATGTGAAATGCCTGATTTGTATCATTTGAAAGGCTTTGTATTATATAAATCTATGTCAAACATTTTGTCTATGAGTGGTGTTGAGAATTGCAACTTGCCTGGTGGCAACTTTTCTAACCTGAACTTGCTTCTTAGTGGCTTTGGAGATTTTCTCACTATTTGCTATAGCGTAGCACAGTTAAGTGGCTTTCTTACAGGTGTAACATTTGAATTGCTGGAAGAGCCTTTCATTATGCAAAGCGACACACTTTTTTCTTATGATTTTGCATTTGTGGACATCACATTATTTTCTTGGATGTCATCTTACTATTCCATGTCTTGAAGATTGCTTTCTCAAAAAATGGATGCTCTAACAGCATTCTGTGTTGTTATGATGTATTGTCCTTGGTTCTTCTTTCCTTTCCCACTTTCTTTTCTGTGATGGAATTGATGATTGTTCTGGTGCACTGAGGTACCAGAAAGAAAGTGAAAGGGCGAAGAAGGAGAGGAGGAAAGAAAAGAAAAGGGAGAAGAAAGAGAAGAGGGAGAAAGCTGGTCAAGAGCATGAGGAATCTAAACGCTCAAAACATAGCCACAAGAAGAGAAAGTATGAGGAAAGGAGCCAGCTGAATCAGAAGGACGGCTACAATGCAAAAGCAAAAGCTGCTGCTGGTGCTGTTGAGCAGTTGGAGGGGAGTGGCCTCACAGAAGAGCATGAGCAGCCATATTCTATTCAGAATATATATGACTCCTCTGAGAGCTCTCAGGACAGCAGCAAGAGGAGGAAGCTTGTGGTCCCCAATGTCAACCAGAATAGCCATGGTGAGTATTTTTCTGTCTTCTATTTTTTTTCCTTCCCTATCTGGCTCCATAGTTATTTTGTGTGCTAGGTGAGCTTGTACCGTGCTCGTGGAGATGCTGATATTACCTTTTTGTTTTTCCTTGTGAAGGTTCGATCCTTCGAATCAGGTTACCACTGATTAAACAAAAAGATGCAACACTACCGGCAAACATTCCAGTTGTGAAAGAAAAAGATCCGACACCACCTGCAAGCATGCCAACTTTGAAACAAAAAGATCCAGTGCCACCTGCCACCATGCCCGTGGTGCAGAAGAATCTAAAGCCACCTGCCACCATGCCCGTGGTGAAACAGAAGGATCTAAAGCCACCTGCCACCGTGCCTGCGGCGAAACAAAAAGATCCAGTGCCACCTGCCACCATGCCCGTGGTGAAACAGAAGGATCTAAAGCCACCTGCCACCATGCCCGTGGTGAAACAGAAGGTTCTAAAGCCACCTGCCACCGTGCCAACGTTGAATCAAACAGATTCAGAGCTTTCCAGAACCAGAACCAGCGAAGAACCATGCTTCTCTGGCAGGGTCACAGAAACTGCCCTCGAAATGGAAGCAGCAAAATCTCCTTATAGCAAGTCTAGCTCAAAAAGGAATAGGAGGATCCATGAAATGGAAGGGCAGTTCAGAGAACTTATAATGAACTGGAACCCTCCACCATTGCAGCTGGAGCATTCAGATATTAGCGACCAAGACTGGTTGTTTGGGTGCTCAAAGCGCCGTTCCAGTCTTAATTCCAACATGCATGAAGCCCACAAGGAAGGCTTGTTGAGTCATGGGAGCAGTGTACCATCTTCCATGCAGCCTCAAGCTTGTTATCTACCTGGCTTTGATACTTATCAACTGCCGTACGTGATTCCATATTGAACTTGTGGAGGAACATGCTTATTGTACGAGAGCATTTTGTAATAAGTACGAGATGGGCGACGGTGGGATGGCAATCAGTTTTTCTTCTCTTTTCTCCGGGGCTGCTGCTGAGAGTAATTTGTATTCAGGGTTTTTAAGTTGGGCAGCATATCAATAAAATTATATGATAGATTCAATAGCTCATTCTTGTCCAGGAATCCATTCGTTGGATCCTGTTTCATTTCAAGTCGCGTGATGCTGCAATAGTGAGAGCAGATATCTAATGTCAACTTGTGGTTGCGCCGTTGCAGTGGCATTTTTGTTAAAAGTACTTGCGGCGGCATTTAGTTGGTTCATTATGAAAGATTTGTCAAAAGAGGTGGCTGAAGGAAAAATATCCACGCACGTCGCTAATGGCATTTTGGGTTGACCAGGATGCTTGGAGACGTGAAGGAAAAGAGTAATTACGTGGAGGGAAGGAGAATTTATGGACAGAGGCAGAGGCAGAGGCAGAGGCAGAGGCAGGGAGAGAAATCTATGGGAAGCTGGAGATGGAGAATCTATGTGGATAATTTAGAGACGGGACGACCTGGGAGAATTTTTCCTGTTTTACTAATAATTCTGACGCACCACTTATTAGATCAAGGTCCCCTGAAACAGTTATCAGTGCGCTGGTTAATCTCCAAGCTTATATCAGCTGAGGGCTTGAATCTAAGTTTGTCCACGGTTGATATCTCAGATCAGGACTTGAATACCGATGAATTTCCACTCAGCAGCCTGCTCCGTCCTAGCCTCACAACCATTATAGACCAGGCAAAAAGACATAGAGAAGGTCAAATTGGTATTGGATTGCCATTACCACAAGGGTTGTTTTCAGTTCGGTCATCGACTAGATTAGAATATACTTATCACTACATGCGTTGGAAAGACTTTCAAAGTCTAATAAAAGAATCCTTATTCATAGCATCCAGCATAAGCCCGCACTACCAAATTGACTGTCTTTTTTTTTTTTATTGTAATCGAGTTGACTGTCATTGCGGAAAGTAGCAGTACTATGAAGCAAATTTCATCAAAGTCTCCAATCCGAGCTCACCGTTGCCTTATGCGGAGAATACATGCAGAGGATCATATGATCGTGTGCGTACCTAAAAACTTAACGCGAACTCTCGTCATTAATTTTGAAATTTGCTTGAATCGCCATGCTTCATGTTGCCCTGCAGATAAGCATTCTATATGCTTTATTTTATTCACAATGGAGTAGTTCATCAGTTTGAAGCATATCTTAGTTATAGCAAATAGCAAAACTAACAATGAGTCATGTTGGACATCGTTAAGTACATCATTAAAACAATTGATGCTAAAGAAGAGGATTACTTGGATTATTGTTACTCTTTGCCCTGTTGACGTCTCTCTTATTATCATGTCATCACCTTCTTTGGAAGCTTGTGTAATACCAAGCAGCGATCTGCAAGTCTTGCAACTGGCTTTAATACTGTACAAATATGCCCCAAAGCACACAAAGTTAAAAAGAAAAGAATTGCTGTCATATTTCTCTAATGGGAAGCTAATCAAAACTAGAAGAGCGGCTCCATCTTCCTCGTAGGTACTCCTCCAAGGAACCTAGTTGGCTCTGTTCGAAGCTGGTGACCGATGCATCGTCTTCCACATCAAGCAGTGCAAGGCCTAAATGTGACCCAATGCTTGAAGCTGGATAGGTTTCCTCATCTTGACAATCCAACTCATTGAGTGTAGCAGTATCAGTGAGGCAGTTCATCCATGCCTCCATGTCTTCTACTCCTTGGAGAAGGCTCTGAATCTGTAATTTAAAAGGACTCAACATTAACCACGTAAAATTTAGAAAACAGAGACAACCTTTCTGATATGTATAAATTACCTGGCTCATTTGAGGTCGGAGACGAGCTGCCCTTGTAATGCAAAGAGATGCAGCTAAAACCATTCTTCTCATTTGAACCTCGTCATGCTTCAAATCGAGATTGGGATCCAATAAATTCATAACATCCCCTCTCTCTAGTATTGGTGTTGCCTACTCAAAAGAAAGTAACACTCGGTTAGGAAACTTGTCTTGAATTTGGTTCGTTCAGATTCAAATATTTTCTGTTTTTTTTTTCTTTTTGGTGTGTGTGTGTAAAGATTCAAACGTTTTTCAAAGACAAAAGGTAAGAGTAATATAGCAAATTTCTCAAATTAACTACAAAAGATCACGAATCCCTCCATGATATTGGTGCGACAGGAAATCCATGATTGTCTTGTGACATCTCCGACAAAGAACAGAACAATGAGCTTTTGTGCAGTAAGTACTAATTATGTGCTGTGACAGAAAAGGGCCTCACCCACATGACCAGACTTTCTTGGCCCTCAGGGTTATCATCGCTGATTGGCTTTCTTCCTGACAACAGTTCAAGTAGAACAACTCCAAAGGCATAGACATCAATCTTTTCACTGACCTTCCCATACATAAAATACTCCGGAGCAAGGTAGCTGTGGAGACAATCACATAATAAGGCATCATTTTCATTTACTGAAGATCACATAAAATCACTACAAATTGGACTTTAGTTTAATGGAAAAGAAGCATACCCAAAAGTTCCAACAACACTGCCATGTGTTACGTAGGCTGAAGTTGTCGGTGCCCACATAGCTAAGCCAAAATCGGATAGCTGTCACAGAGAGACACCAGATTTTGTCAAATCTAGTACAAAAGTTTCAGATGCCAATATTGATGAGTTTGGAATGTTACCTGAGGCTCAAATTCATCATTGAGAAGAATGTTCGAGGACTTGACATCTCTATGAATTACCGGCCGAGAGCAGCCATTGTGAAGGTAGCTTAGAGCCTCGGCGATCCCCATTGCCACCTTAAATCTCATGTCCCATGGTAGTGGTGCCTTCGTTCTCTTACCTGTTCTTCGATCAAAATCAGTTAAAAGCAATGCCATGAAATGAACTATTTACACTAGTTTGACGAGGACCAAAAGTTCAGATATGCATATCATTCTAAAACATCAGAAACTTAAATGATACAATAAAAATGAGGACATGCTGATCAACATGCTGCAGACCTTAATAAATTTTGAATTAAATTGGATGAAGATTGGCTATTTTTATTATACAAAAATACAATCATGCACAAATTCATGATTCTTAAAAGGAAGCGCATTAACGTTTTTGATGGAGTTACCATGGAGGTTTTCCTCTAAACTTCCTTTGGAGAAGTAGCTGTACACGGAAATAAGGTGGTTGTCCTCCACACAGATGCCCATCAATGGCACCATGAGCTTGTGCTGTAATTTAGTCATGATGTCAACTTCCAAAAGGAAATCTCTCGATGCTTCCGCAGATAATTTTGACAATTTGATAGCCACATGCTGACCATCGGGAAGGCATCCTTTGTAAACTTGGCTACTCCCTCCTTTTCCAATCAAATTCTCTGCTCAAAATTGAAATCATAAATGAAATCAGGATCTAGATCAGAATTTCTATCTTTGAAAGCGGTCTATGCATTGAAGAGGAACCTGAAGAGAACTGATTGGTTGAATTCTGGAGTTCCTCGTATTGGAACCATTTGCAAGTAGAGGTACTTGTTCCTAGGATAACCTTCAGCTCCTTGATCAGGTCCATCCGCGGCTGATTAGATGGCGAAACTCTTTTCGGTAGGTTCATAGCCCATTGGACTACTGACATTTTCCGGGCTTCATCATCCTTTGGTGCTTGTAGGTTTTCTGAAACTGCTCTTCGTAGTAGGGGCCAACCAGGCCTCTGTTCTGGCAGCCTTCTTACAAGAACTGAAATAGAGACAGGACCAACTTCTGCCATCTTCCCGAGGCTGTGATCTTTTGAAACCTCTTCGTTTAGTCCACACCTATATCCAACACTGGAGATCCTAGGGGATCCTTTGTCGAGCTTAACCTTCGAACTTGGGACAATTATTTTGGCATCCATGCTAACACTTGGATGTAACACATTACGAAGCGTCGACTTTGGGTCTCCTCCTAATGCCAGGAATTAAAACCAAGTAAGGACTAGGAACAAAAACATGATCATCAAGCTACAGTCATGTGTACAGTTGGGAAAGTTGAGAGGCTGATAAATCAGACCTGAAGGTGTTTTGGTAGCTTCCCTTTGAAAGATCACCTTTCCATTGTGAATTGCAATCAAATTAGTGGTTGGAGGCAGCTTCTTGGCACAATATTTGGCAAGAGAAGCTGAACCCCTGAACGACAATTATGATCAGATTAGAAGAGGATTTGACATGGCCCCTAATGTAAGTAGGAGTTACACCTACCCAAATGAATAGTTATTGTGGACTCCAACTACCGCTGTCCTGGCACCACAGAGTTTGGCCTCCTTCACCAGGACTCTCCGAATAGAACTTCCCGGAGAGACCCGGCCCACAAGAGCTACCTACAAGCCATGAATAATTGGAAGACTAAGCCAAGTTATCAACAAATTACTCCATAGGTTTTGGTCAAGAGCAACAGAAGACTCACTTTCTTCAAATTGCATAAGCCTTCATATACTGCTAGGTATTCATCTAAAACTTTGATCAGAGAAAACGTAGAGGTGTTGCAGAGTTCTGAAAGGAGATTTGAACATTAGCAGACCAAATAAATCTATAAACTATGGAAGTAAATTCTAGTTGAATGAATGTTTATTACCTGAATTGCGGCAGACATGAACTGCTACGACGCGATCGTCTTGCTTGGCAACTTTGCTGAGTGCCCAATCAAGCAACTCCCTGCCATTGGCATCCAATGAGAGTCCTACCAATATGCAGCTACCCTCACCCTTCTCCTCATCAGATGCTACCTTCTCGATGATCATCTTCAGTTTCGAGTATTTAACCCTCAACGGATTCAAATCCTTCAAGAATCTGGGAGATGCAGACTTGCTCCTCTCACTCTAAAGCTCCATTCTCTATAATACGACTCTGGAAATAGCTGCAACAAGTTGCCAAAGCCACTTCACTATGTGGACATATGGTATCTCATCGGCAGCAAGAGTCTCAAACTCATCAGAAGAACTCAGTCACAATTCATCTCCCCTGTGAATTTAAAACAGAGCATGAGTAGTTAAAAAAAAGAAAAAGCAAAAGAAGAAAAGAATCCATAGGAGAAAGAATAGCTCCAAATCGAAATATTAAAGCAAAACAACTTGGATCCTTTACCTCATTCAGTTTAAGCAAATCTCAATATAATAAAGAAATTGGAAGAAGTTCAAATTTTGCAAGCAAAACACAGACGCATCAGCCGAAACCTACCTAAATCTTGTTCGTTTGTCGCATTCCAGCGGGACATTCTATAATAATAGAACGGCCGCTGGAGATGTCATCGGCCCACCTACTCCAACTATAATCGCATTCAAAACCCTTCCATTAAGTAACCAAAAACAACGTCAAGGTGGCTCTTTGATGACGACGTAGCTTAGTTAAGCTGCACTTTCCTATTACCAGAATGAAAAGAAGATCGGATTGTGAAGAAACCAGAGAGAGAGAGAGAGAGAGAGAGAAGTTCCAGGAGTAGTCGATAAGCACCGGTTTTGATTCCCCGAAGAAGGACAAAGAAGGGCACCTACCCAATGGAAATGCTCGATTGGTCGTCGCTTGACTGAGAGAAGGGCTTTTGGATGGCGAATCGTGTGAGAGGGAGGGGCGGATCAGGGTCCAAAATACGCCGGTGGGGCGGCGGGGCGGGTCGGGCGGGGGAAGAGGAAGGTGAGAGAGAGAGAGAGAGAGAGAGAGAGAGAGAGGAAGTGGGAGGGTGAGGGCGAGCGCTCATTCGATGCCTGCGGTTCAGAATACCAGCCCTCTTTTTCGCGGGAAACCCGCGATAACCGGTCACCCAATCTCGACCGACGCAGCGGTAAGGGATTCGCGTACTGCGGGTTGCGACCCAACGGTAAAATTGTATTGATTGGATACGGCAAAAAAAACAAAGAGACAATAAAAGCCCCCTATTCTGCAACATCTATTGAAAGATGGAAGACTGCAGCATCTTTCGGACAGTACATATATATATATATATATATATATATATATATATATACATACATATATATACATATATATATATATATACATACATATATATACATATATATATACATATATATATACATATATACATACATATATATATATATATATATATATATATATATATATATTGAAAGATAAATAGGACCATAGATTGGATCGTTTTTGTCACATTCTCGCTTTTATCCAGTTGGCTGGATCGGATAAGCAGCCATTGTAAAAATAAAAAAATAAAAAAATAATTAAAAAAAAAGGTGATCAGTAAAATGTTGGCTGCTGGAAATATTGAATGGAGTTGAGAACAAGGGACGCATCAACACCTGCTTCAGCTTTGGGACATTGGCTCATGGGCACGGTTGTGGGTCCTCGTATAATGTTAGACGTACTTCCATTTCTCTGGGACATGGACCCTGCTGATTTCCTTCACGGGACGCCCACTGAATGTAGGTGGCATTTACATATAGATCACTTTGATGGATGACTCTGATTTAACCATCAATAAATATGTCTCGGCCTGATAGGCCGATCCTTAAATAGACTGTCTGATCCTTTAAGATGCACATCCATTCCCTTCCAGATACTTGAATTGACAGAACTAAAATATTGGAGGGCATCATCTTTAATATCGATTTCATTGCTGCAGTTGTTCGAAATGGTAAAAGGTTCTTTCAATAATTGTAAAGCAACATCAAAGTATGAATGCAACAACACCATAGATTGGTTTAATAACTAGATGGATTCTGATAGGTTCTTGACAATAAGCATTAAAGAATTGTGATATCAAGGAAAACATGTTCAAAACTCTAAATATAGGTCTATGAAGAAAAGTAAATAAAATATGTTTGTTCCCACGAAAGGATTTTCACATATCACCTCAATTTTAGATAGCTTGTCAATGCCATAGCAAACCTACCTGTTTGAATTGGTAGGGAACTAAGGAACATGTTTTCTTATTTTCGAAGTATAAAAAGATTAGTTAACAAGTTTATGAATGATTGTTTTTTTCTATTTTTTCAAGTTTCAACCCATTCTGAATCGTCCATCCTTATATGTCAATGTAAAAATCTGTGTGATCGTGTGTTTAGTCCCGCATCGATTATTCGCCGATGATATCTTGGATACTTATATAGAACTAATGAACCCAAATAATAACTTCCGGCTAGTTATTTTGGGTGAGCTTCTGAATTGTTATAAATAGTATTAGAGCGAACTCGGCTCATAGCTTATGTGGACTAGAAGACACTGCAGCACGAGTTCATAGAGGCTAACCATGGGTCGATCATGGTACTTATGATTAAATTTGAATGAATTTGAGCTCTTAGTGTAATAAGAATGTTATGACTTGAACGGGAGGAATATGTAAAGATTCGTGCGGGCGTGCATTTAGTTCCACATCGGTTATTCGTTGAGAAGATCTTGGGTACTTATATAGGACTAAGAAACCAAAAAAATATATTCTAATTAGTCTTTTTAAATAAGGTCTTGAGTTGTTACATGTCAGGTGCTGAAAAGACCATAGTGAAAGGCTAGCTTCACTTGTGATTTGCATCTTTGCATCTACGTATACGCAAATTTATACTCTTTATGCAATTTTGATAAAAAAAATACTTCAGGTCTTTGTTACGTGCACATAAAAATTTTCTCAAGCCCAGAACTGTTGACTTGGCAATTTATTATCAGCCGACAGTGTCTGACGGTAAATTACATAGATCCTAACTTGCTACCTGATTACAGAATTGTCCATTTTGCACGTAACGGGAGACGCCTCCATTTACGCATAGTGATATCCACCATCATTGAAAGACTTCTTCTTTTGAGAATATTATTAGAAATATGACAACTTGGTGATATGTTCTCGGGGAAAGCATAGTAATTCACCAACCTAGATGGAAATTGGTCGCCATAATCACATCACAATATGTTAAGATCATCGAAGCATTTGATTTTGAAACGCACTCTCTTGCTGGCAGTCAAAAAACGTGGGGATAAGGACATGGCCTCCGGACTTCCACCACAAATTTAAAGAAAAAAGAGAGAAAAGCCAGTGGAGAATGAAGGCATCCACAGGCTATTTCGGATGTGGTTGTCCGGTCCAGAATTGATGTCTCGATCCAATTTTTTTTAGTCTTTGTATGACGTCTAGAGAACAGTCATTTAAAGCGACTTTCGGTGGTGGATCAAATTTGAAGAAGTCTAGTCTGATAAGTCAACAGGCTTGGATCATTAATTCTACCCCATACATAGGCTCACCAATAATCGCTTTAGTAGGGCACTGGTGGCATCGATGGGCACCACACTTGCTCCAAAATATCTGAGTTATAATAAGAACCGACGTTGCATTCCAGGTTAGACACATTTATAGAAAGGCCAATGGCTCTGAGAGGACTCTATGGATCGGAGAAAAGGAGCAGCCTAGAATACTCTGTGATTTATAATTTTTTAATTTTTTTTTTGAATATATCTATACTAGAAGTATACGAGCCAATCTGCTGTAGCAAAAAACAAATTGCTTTAACTTTTGTATCTTTATTTGTCGTTACATTTTGATCTTTTATTTAAGGAAAAAGAAAAAATATTGCTGGTGGCAACTTGCACTTAGTAGGGGAGTCCCTTTTTGGAGTATGCATTTGGAGTCGCTCTAGACATCAGGATACTGTATGAGGTTCTGTTCTGATGTTCCGTCTGGCAGCTTTTTAGTTAACCGGATCCTATCACTTGGGGTTGGGTCCCGGTGTCCAAAATCCATCCAAAATGGGCTGACCACTATCTAGAGTCGGCGAAAACGATAAAGCTGACCGAAATTCTCACCTGCAACGTGGCTGCGACGCTTTTCACGTGGTTTCGCGTGACAATTTGTGACAATTTTTACTGGTAGATCGTGTATTGCATGGAAGGACGGCATAGACTGCAGCCAAGGAAACGAGTCTCCTACCAAAAATTCTTAAGATAGCATTTAGAAAAACAGATTCAATCTTCTTTTTTTTTTGTTGAAACTTACGATAGATATTGGAAAGTGGTACTTCAATCTTTTTTTTGGTTGAAAAAATGGCTCTTGTCATATGTTTGTACATATTCATTTTTCATTTCCTGTTCTAGAGATCATTCATAACCGTTATTTTCAACTTCTCCCTCATGCTTATTCCACATAATCATCCCTTTTTTGTGAGAAACGATGCATTAATTCACTTAATATTGTTCTTCTCATCATACAAATATTTGAAATTGGAACCTAGTGGGTCAAAACATAAGTAGACTTAAGAGTTATGGTGCTTGATATAACATCTACTAACTGACTATTTTTTTCTTCTTCTTTCTGTTCCCATAAGCGTTTAAATTGAGCTCGACACTCCTTGGGGACATCCCTCCCCAACCCAATAATGGCGTTATCTGCAATAACTCCATTCATGGCTTCAGATTCCCATTCTTCCCTCGTCAAAGAAAGATACATATTAGCAACATCCGCCGGCTGCTGAGGGTCGCTCGGAGGTCGCTGCTGCGGCCGCATCAGCCGGCCTCCACCGACGGAGAGAGAAGGACGACCGCGGCCAAAGCGTCGTGTATTAAATGGTCATTATATGCATGTGGAGCCCCATGTCCTTTTGCAGGAATACCAAGTTCCAATCTTATGCCGGTTGGTGGATCGAGCCTGCTCTCTGCACCTCAGACCCACAATTAATAATGGCCCTTTTGATCTTTTCACTGCTCATTAGATTGAAATAATACGTGAAAAACATTCAAATGTTTGTGTATTTTCCGGATGCAATAACATGGCTGTGAGTTGAATATATTTAGCGGATGGATGCAACCATTCCAGCACTAATGCACCATATCTCATCAGAACTTTGCAGTTAAGCATGCTTGAGCGAGAATAGTACTAGAATGGATGATCCCTTTCTTATTGTTCTTCATAAAAAAAAATATACTTAGTGGATGGTTATGATTTCATTAAAGAACAAGCACAGCAAATTGATAATTTCTGGAGAAAAAAAAAGTGGAGAGGCTTGGTGTACTCTAATAGAACCCGAGCTATAGAAATATATTCAACCGCAACCTGATAAAGTTCTAGAGCGCTTTGTGGATCGGAGTGGATGGAGAAGTTTTCAAAAGACAGGGAGAAGTCCAATTAAAAGCTGGATTTGGATGAACAATGTGGTCATTTTCATTGTTTTTTCTTCCTTCCCTGTTTTGATAAATTCTGTCATTTTTATTGTAAGGTTATAGGGGAGAGGTTAGCAGAACGGGACAACAGCCTTTTAACTCCAAATATCTCAGCATATTATCGAAATGATTTGTCGGCGTATTTAAGCCCCACCCAAGGGTCGGTGCACTCATTTGATGCTATTATATTTTTTTACCTATGGGTCATTCATTAGATTATATCCCTGTCCCATGCCGAGTGCAAGTGGTAGGCCAGGCTGCGTTTTGCTTCGACATGCTATTGAAGTCTATTTAACTATGCATCGGCAAGAGATTACTGCAAACTAATGTCATTCGAAGGAGCTGGTGCCTGATGACAAGTGGTATCATGTTCTCAATAGAAGTTAAAATTCTGGCAGGGTCGCAGTGATTTAGTGGAGGACTATGTATACCTTTTGATAGTGGTCTTCGTCGCTTCTTTTTATCCTAGGGGAGTTTAAATATTGAAGGCCAGGCTATAATATTCACACTCTCCACGCCTCCCAAAGTTGAGACCTCAATGTTATTCCAAGTGTTGCTGCTGTTATTTTAGGGTCTCATTCGGATGCCCTGATGACTTGTCGTTAGACTTTGAGGGAAGGCCATAACGCCAGGGGCCCTGGGAAGAACTCAATCCTGTAATCCTAAAAACTTATAATAGAGCACTCCTTTTTAAGAGATTATTTTACTTATAGAAGAAATTGCACACGGTAATAACCCACAACCTCACCAAAAAAAAATTAGTTGAAAGGTATATTTAGGTTTTTTGCCTCCTATTTAAATCATGACAGTTCTTGTCAGGTTAAAAATTCAAATCTATTCAATCGGCCTATGATTAGCTATAATGAGCCCGTATTGTATTCTCTCATAATTTACATAGGCTATGGACCGGATCCGCTCTGATATTATTTGTAATAACTCATAACTTCACATAAAAATGCTCGTCGAAAAGTATTATTAGTGTTTCTTGGCCATGTATAAATACCAAGATCTACCTTATGTATAGGTGATGTGGGGCTAAACACATACCGGCACAGTCCTCGCATACACAATGCATGGTGTGATTTGAGCAAGAATTTTGTTTATAACCATTTCATAACAGCGGTAGCAGATATCCTTTTAGAATTTTCTGAGCAACAGTGGCAGTTATAAAATTTGAGCAATGCCCTTTTTCTAAAAAAGAAAGAAAATTCTTTGTTTAACAAGATTAGCCTACTCAGAATTCCTACATATGGCAGTTATAAAATTTGCACTTCATCCGTGCTGCCATTCTGACCTAAAGGTTGTTCATAGTAGACATGGTGCTGGTCACCCTCTCTTCCAGGTGAGCCATGTATTTCAGAAGGCGAACAGAGCAGTTGACTGGGTCGCCTTATTTGTTGCTCGACATATCGAGGAGGTTAGCTGGACATCTGTATCAGAAATATCTTCACCTTTGTACTGTTTACTTTATTCTGATTTGGCAAGTTGTACATATGTTAGAGTAATATAAAATACTGCATTTATCAAAAAAAAAAAGGTTGTTCTTTGTTGTATTACTATTCACCATTTTTTTGAAGGAAAGCACTCATCAATTTTTTGATGCTTGCATAGGTAACAAGCCTTGCGGTTAGACTATGTTTTGGTGGCATTACTTTAGGTGCAGAGGAGCCACTTTTGTACCAACTTGACCTTCTGCTCTAGTTTTCTTTGGACAATCCTTCCCATTCTCTCTTTTCAGAGAACCAGATAGCTTTGAAGCCCACTAAGGTGCTTTCCCAACAATACCCTACAGGAGAAGTAGTTAAAATATCTTTCAAGAAACTTTGAAGTCCACTCTTCTCTCCCATGAATTAGATTGAGCAACTGTCTTTTATTAAAATCCACTAAACTTAAAGCATTTGGGAAATGGCCATGCCTACAATGGCCATCACAATGAGTTATTTTATAGTAGCTAGCCGGTAGCAGCCTATTTGCCGCAATACCTGGGTAGTAGCCATCAATTTTATGTTCGATGATGGTTGTTGGACCAAAAGATCTTCCCAACCTAACGTATTGATCAACTCGAATCAGATAGATAAGTTGAGGTCCCTCATCACCTACCTATTATTCTAAACGAAAGTTCGAGGTCTGTTTACCGTTGGCGACTCACCATTGCTTCATGGCTTCCATCTTTAACTACTTGGTAGCGTTTGTTGCAGAAATCATGAGTGGTGAGCATCAAATGTTACTTTCTTTAGAAAATAAAATCTAGAGTAGATACTTTTCAAGCATTGGAAAGAGAGAGGTGGTCCTTCTCACCTCAGCGTGAGATCCGTTGTGTCCGATCCGGCCAGATGGTCTGGCGACATGTTGATTTGCTGTTTTATTATAACAACAGCGGCCATTAAACATAAGAAAGGGATGGGTGGCTAATTGAGTTTTCGAATGAGAGAGACAGGACAGTAGCTTTTGCTTTGGAATGAATTTTCTATCTCCCATAAGAAATAAAAACATGCGTGCGATATAGAAACCCAGTTTCTCACGACCTGGAAATTATGGATTTTTTTTTCTTTTGAGAAATATTTTTAATCCTAGGTCTTTCTTTAATTGATTTTTTTTTATTTTTTTGTGCTGAAATGAAAGTATCATACAACATGTGTATGAATACAATCAAGAAAATCAAAAATCAAAACATTTCGAAGAGCACTCGGAAGCTCCATCTCACCCACCCAAAGATGTGCCCCCGAGTGGTTAGTTACTTGATCCTTCTTCATTGCCTCTATGGGAAGGTCCAATGATGTAAGATATGACTCACAAAAAGCAAATTATGTTCTTTATTGTAGTCGTGCACCATGCCCAGCACCTCAATCTTTTTTTTCTATGAGCCTCGTTCATCATCATGTGCTCGTTTTAGTGATTAGCCCACAGGAAAGAGACGAGATGATTGATATGATGCATAGCTACATTGCACACACTATGTAGGATATAATTTCTCTTCATAAGGAGGGATGCTATTGAAAAAACATTAAGCATGCTTATTTGGACACTACTACTGTTTCATAAGAGCTTGCCTGGAGAGTTGCTTGTTGATGCAGCATTTTCCGCTCTGTGCTAACAATTTGCTGACTTAGCCTATGGCATAATAAGCATGATATGAATTAACTCCAGATTTTCTTGGTGCAATGAGATCTATCAGGTACACGCAGTTACTATTATTCTTTTATTCATATATGTTCCAAAGAAAAAAAATTTATCCATTTCATTATTTTTCGAGATCTCAAAAAAAAGAGCATGCAAACACACGCATTCTTCTTGCAACAATCGGAGGCATGCGTTAATCACGAAGCACATCTTGATGAAATGTAAACATGTGTGATGAGACCACTCAGAAGTATCATCTACTTATTAATAGACCGACGTCATGTATGATAACAAAAGGCGAGAGCACTAAAAAAGGTCATCCACTTATTCCATAACTCAATAGTGGATGGTGACAATTAATATATCAGAACTGAGATAAGTAAGGATCATTTCAAGAACGAAGCAACTTTAAAAAGCCAGCTTTAGCCCATGGCATACTTCTGGGTCCAGTTGCGGGCAGTCATTTCGTACTTGAATCTGTCGGCCTTGAACATGTGGGCGATCTCTGGTACTAATGGGTCGTCTGGGTTTGGGTCTGTGAGCAGTGAGCAAATGGAGAGCAAAACCTGCACATAACCCAAACGATGCAACTTAGACAAACTCATCTGGGCAACATCACGATCATCAGAATTCAGAATTGCAAGTAATATTTTTCTCGGTTGATCAAACGGTTTGGGCTCTTTTTTTTTTGTTTCTGAAGAGAAAAATATATCACAGTTGAAGACTGGGGGAATTCCTCATGGACTCAGAAATCATGTCCCATGACTAGTTTACCCATGGAATGTAGAACCAGTTAGGAAAAGCCACATACGGTTTGCCCTAAGCTCAACAATAATGAGTTGGAAGGGATTAGATCAAATCTCATATCCCTTCAGTTTGGTTTAGCAATTAGCATAGACTATATCCCACAATGATAAGGATCAAATTCAAAATCTTCCAAATTTGGATTCAATTAAGGCATCTTTGGTTAAGGCACAATCTCCTCCATAAGGATCAAATTCAAAATTCAAAATTCTCCAGATTTTTTGGATTCAATTAAGGCATCCTCGATCAAGGCACAATCTTCTTGATGAGGATCAAATTCAAAATTCAAAATCCTCCAGGTTTGGATTTAGATTTGGATTCAATACGATTTCTTCCATGAGGATCAAATTCAAAATTCAAAATTCTCCAGATTTGGATTCAGTTAAAGCATCCTCGGTCAAGGCACAATCTCCTTTCTATTACCCATGATTGTAGGATATCAAACCAAATCACATTCACCCATGATTATAGAAATTCTGGTATACATTCCTTGTAAACAATAGTTTTTCCATTTTCAAATGTAATCAACAGATGTATATTCAGACTATATAAAGCCAAGTCTCTCTACTAAGTTGGCATGAGAGTTTTGCACTATCTTCTTTCTCTCTTATACAAGTAGGACCCTGATTTAGAACTGTGGATTAAATCTTTCATTTCTGAACTCTGGTTGTCATAACTTATTCTGCTAACGTCGGACCGAATCTCATTATGTAGTCAGAATTATCTCACGATCTTGGCTTATTTAAATTTGGATCTATTGTTGTACACACAAATATAGTATCTTTAATTGAACTAGCCAGAATCAGACAGATTCAGACCCGATCCTGATGCAACTATGGCCCTCCTTAGCTAGGCAACCTAATAGCGGGTCCAGTACAGGTAGAAATGGAGTATGGATCCTGTTATCCAAGATGACAACAGACCCTGGAGTTGTTGGACCATAAAACGAAATTCAATTCATCGGCATCCGTACTTGAAAATTATGTATAATATACCTTAGATATGGTTAGAGCCGGACTCCACTGATCTTTAAGAATGTCCAGGCATATGTTACCATTGCTGTTGATGTTTGGATGGAAGACCTTGGTTTTGAAGGCCACCTGTAACCATATTTGTGCCAAACAAAATCAGAAACCGTTCTTCTTCTTTATTTGAGAACAATAGAGGTGGTGAAGGTGGATCATATAAGTTGCTTGTACCTTGGGAGGCTTAAATGGATAGTCAGGTGGAAAGTGGATATTTACAAGGAAGACACCTCCAGAGTAGGGGCTGTCGTTTGGTCCTATTATGGTAGCTTGCCAGTGGAACATGTCGTCAGCCGCCGGACCTGGAACCAAAGGTACCCAATAAGACACCAGACCAGAAGACATGAAGGCTGTGTAAGAGGGTGAAAGGCAAAGGCTATGGAGACACCGTATGTACCTGCACTGCAAGATGTAGGAGGGTCTCTCTGCAAATCCTTGAGCTCTTTGATGATTCGTCTCGACGCCATTCTAGCTATCTGGAAACTAGGATGCTTCGCAACTACTTGGCACAGAAGAGGATACAAAGAACCTTTGTCTGGTTACCGCGGGAGGAGGGAGATTAGAAGAGCATATTATAGGCCTGAGAGGGCAGGGTTTCGAGTGGACTGCAGCTGGCTCGGGGTGTAAAGGCAGAAGGACAAAGAATCTATCAAACGCTGATGGAAAAGGGTTTGCAACATCAAGTTCTTCACTATGGATGCGAACCAAATCTTCTTATAGATTGTTTTTTTCTTGGCTTTCACTACTTAAAAAACTAACACGGCTCGAAAGGCATCTCTCCCCCCACGCCTGTCATTAGAGAAAAAAGAGGAATGAGAGGTCACGGTCGGTCTCAGGGAGACTTCATTAAAGGTGGAGAATCTCAAGGGCAAACCACCAACGCCAACCACCGTTCAGTTTTGAGGCCACGACAACCTATAAAGACATCTGATTCGTGCTTAGCCGAAACAGTCTGTGACGCCATTCTTTCCTTAACTTTTTTCTCCTCACAACGTACTTTCAATGGCCACAAAAATCTACAAGCAAATGCTCAACAAATGGGCCCGCAATATTCGATCGATGACATGACAAGGCCAACAATTCGCCGACTTTTAAGCAAATTCCTTCTTTCTTATCTACTTTTTCTACCTCAGCCAGCCATTCTTGAATCACCGACAGCAACAAGGCATCTGTATACCAAAATTCGGTCTTCCAATAGCTGATGTGCACAAGTTTGAACTTTCATCAGAAATTGATAAATGACAATCTGAAACAAGCTTTTTATGATTATAGTTACTATGTCAGATTCCAGTTTTTGCACGAACAAGTGTCAAACAGTAGTCAACCAGAAGAATAACAAGCACCACAGCCAAACCTTCTAGTGATTTAAATAAAGATACACCGTGATATTGTATAGGAGGATCCATTCAAGAGAGTTTCGGATGGCCCGTTCCATGCCCATGTACGAGGAGGAAGAAGCCATTGGGAAGAAGATGTGGTACCAACAAGTGTGTCATAGACCACCACAGACCCAGATTAAGCAAAACAAATCATCACCTGATGCGTGCAAAGCTTTCTAATGCTGTCAGGAGACTATACACAAAGGTCTAGTTCCTTTGATAGAGCAAGCGAATGCAACAGTGATAGCCAGTGGGTCGTCATTCCTCTGTTTCCCTTCGTTCACAAAATGGAACAGGCCTTCTGTGCCTTTCTCTTCTTCTTCTTCTTTTGCTTAGGGGGCTGAAGTACAACTTTAATGGCTGCATCGAAGACTGCCTTAACATTCTGCGCACAAAACCTCGTTGGATAAGCATGAAGTACTATCCAAATGGTAGATACATGCACATACAAAAGAAGCAACATACTTGCTGTGTCTTTGAACTGCACTCGATATAGATAGGAGCACCTATTAGCTTCCTCAGCTCTTCTCCCTTTAACAACAAAAACAGAAGCAAACAAATCATATGCAGTGCTCTTATGATGCTGACTGAACACAATGTTGGAGATGGAACAATGATCAAGCTTCAACTCCTTTACATGCGTTTTTTTCTTACCTGAGCAGTGGTAATAGGCACAGCACCAGGATGATCCATGAAGTACTGCTTATCATCCCGAAGATCTGTAAATGAGCATTAAGCTATTTAGAAACCATATGAAGATGATTACAAGTAAAATAACCACGATATCAAAATAATGCCAGATGCAAAATAAAATATTACAAGCGAGCCCAACAACTTGCAAGCAATAGCAGTTTTAAATAAGCATTACATAGTATGCAAATTTTAAAAGAGCACAAGAGTGCACAATTGTCCGCTACTCTTACCATTTATAGACTAATTACTTGACTTCAATGGGAGGTTTGGATGCCTGCTTCCGTACATGTGTGATATCCCACAACTGACTATGAAACATAACTTGGGACCCTAGGTTCAAGGCTTCTAACTAAAGTGAACAGAAAATAGAAGAGACGAGAGAGAGACAGCTGATCCTGCAATCTGGAGATTGTAGGGACAGACAAATCACCATGTGAAAGGATTAAGGCACACAGTGCTTATAGAAATCAAGCATGCAAATAGGAAGATCCAGAATTGCAAAAAATGAAAACCGAAAATTGCATCAAGTGCATCACTTTGTAATGCTACCAAGGTACACACAAAAAGAGCACGCTGAGACTAAGGTTTCAACTTTTGGCTGAAAACAATCTTCCAGCCCAAGCTAACCAAAATCAAGATCGGAGGAACTAGTACTGGGCACTGTACCGGTTCTCCGGCGGAATGAGTCGGTGCGGGCCCAGCCCGATACCGATTCTCCAACGGAATGAGTCAGTACGGGGGAGGGAGGGCAAAGGAGTAGCGGCAGGGCCTGTACCGACAGAGGAAACTTGCCGAAGCCAAAGGAGAAGAGAGAGAGAGCGAGCAGGGGAGGGAGGGCGAAGGAGTGGCTGCGGACACTGACGGAGGCCGAGGCTAAGGCCACGTCCCATATTTCTTTCAAAACAGGGGATGCACCCGCGGCTAAAAAATTTAAGAATTTTTATGTGAAGTTGGCAAATCGCTTGCCAACTTCACTTAAAAATCCCTCCAACGCCACCCCCACCCCCCGGCGCGGCCCTCTGCCGGCATCCGCCGCCGCTCCTTCTCCCTCCCTCCCCCACTTGCTCTCTCTTTCTCTTATTCTCCGGCTCCGGCAGCGAGCCGTTTTTAAAACCGGTGAGCCACCGGTACAGCTTCGGAACGGGCGGAAGCGTCCAATTCAGGACGGTTCCGCATCCCATGACCAAAATTGATCATAGATGTCATATATATTGATTATATGGTTTTTCTTTGCATTGCTTCAAGATTGTTTCTTCAGTTCTTTGCCCGTAGTTGAGCAGTTAGTATCACTGTTGGTTCATCTTCATGTCATTGATTAAACAAGACAGCCCTAGTCTTCATAGTAGCATTGCATCTATGCAATTTACTCATTCAGTAAAAAGTTCAGACTTCCAATATCCAACCAATTTAACAGAACAAGGGTAACAATCGAAAGTCTAACTTCAAAAATGGCGCCTTGCCCCCTCTATTCACCCACAAGAGTAAAATAAGACTTGAGATTGAATCTGCAAGATCTGGGAGCTCCAATCTCATAAACAATTAGATGGACTACCATCTAATTTTATCCATGCGATGGTACTTTAATGCAATGGCAATAACAACATCAGGTTAATGTCCCATACGCTTGTTGGTTTTCAGAGTCGCAGAAATGGCTACTTTTTTTTCAAGAAACAATAAATTTTGAACATTATTAGACACCTATGTCCCTATTCTCCGATGAATTGGGCTGAAATTGGGGCAGGCTAGGTCGGGTTTCAATACAGTTCGGGCCTGATTCTAGCTTCATGCCGAAAAGAGCTTGAAACTTCTTTCAAAATTACAGTTCGAGCTCGGCTCGAAGCCCGACTGGGCTGGCCTGGATCTAGGCCCAAGCTTCTCCTTCAAATCTGACCCGAAACAAGAGAGAGTGGGAAGAGAAAGCGCGGTGCCGGGGGGGGGGGGGGGGGGGGGAGGGAGAGAGAGAGAGAGATCATGAGGGAATAGGGAGAGAAGACAAAGGGGCAAGAGAGATCATGGGGGGAGAGAGATCAAGGAGAGATGAGGGAGGTAGAGAGAATGGAGGGGGAACAGAGTGGAGAGGAGAACATGAGAAAATAGAGAGGAGAGGAGAGAGCAAGCGAAAGAGGGATTCAGTGGGGGAGAGAGAGAGAGGGAGGGGGAGAGATCGAGGGGGAGAGAGATATCAGGTGGGAGAGAGAGGGGAGAGAGATAAGGAGAGAGAGGGGAAAGCGGAGAGGGAGACATCAGGTGGGAGAGAGAGGAGAGAGAGGGAGATAGGGAAGGGAAGGGAAGGGAAGGGAGAGAGAGATCAGGTTGGAGACAGACGAGAGGAGAGATGAGAGAACCAAGAGTGGGGAGAGAGCGCGCTTAGAGATGGGCCTATTTTTAGGCTCGAGCTTCGAGTTGAGCCAAGCATTGGCTTGAGTGCAGCTCAAAGTTCATTCAAGCCAAGGTTGGTGGAACTATCTCGAACCGAATGATTCGGAGAGTACCGAGGTGTACTGGCAGCGAACCAGGATGATTCCGGCAATGGAAACGAAAAGCATCCGACGAAGGGGGAGAAAGAGAAGGAAAGAGAGAAAAAGAAAGCAAGCGGAAGAGGGAGGGAAAGAGAGGAAGAGAGAGGGCTGCGAAGGCCAGCAAGCCGTGCAAAGGGCCGCGAAGGCTAGCAAGCTGCGCGAAGGGCTGCAGAGGAGGGGCTCCACCTCCAGTCCCCTGTTTCGTTCGAAATAGGAGCCTCGGAGGGGGCCTTTTTTAATTTTGCAATATTTAAGTAAAGTCGGAAAATCGCTTGCCGACTTCACTTAAAAATTGCCAAATTTCTAAAAAGGGTCCCCCTCCAGGGCTCCTATTTCGAACGAAACAGAAAACCAGAGGTGGAGCCCCTCCGCAGCCCTCTACGCGGCTCGTCGGCCCTCCGCCGGCTTGCCTCCGCCACCCTCTTTCTCTCTCCCTCCCTCTATCCCCCTTCTCTCTCTCTTTTCCTCGCTCTCCTCTACTGTGTCGATACGAGCCCGACACGGAACGATACAGGGGCGTACCAACCTATGCCACTAGGCAACCGGTCCAGCTCCGGTTTCGGCACAACAGACCTTGATTCAAGCCCTATTTTTTTGGCTCAAGCCTTACCTGAACAACCTCGAGGCTAGCCCAAGGCCCACGTCAAAGCTGCCCAGACCCAATCTCAGCCTTATCGATGAATGCACATGGTTATCTTAGATGATGCACACAAAGGACTTTTTTGGTTCGTGAGAAGAATTTTCTCTCATTGGAATATTTTTTCTGAAAATATGATGCCTGAAAAAAATAGTTTTGGCATGTTTGGTTGATCATGAAAAAGTGGTTCATTCTAAAGTGGCTTATGTTTGATTGAGCAGCTACTTTTCTGAGAAAGTTGTATGAAATATCTATTATAACCTTAATAAAAGGAAAGACTTTATCCATAGATTTTGGTGGCTTTAGTTTTGAAAAAAAAAATCTCAATTCTCAACCTATAGGAAAGTAGCTTTCCATGTCCCTCATGGGTTTTTTTCCCATGAAACATGAAAATTTTATTCCCATGGGATGCTACTTTTCCATCTGTCTCATTTGAAATCTCCAATCAAACAAGAGGTCTTTTTTTGTTTTTCCGTTGACCACACTTCTTCCCTTCTTTTTCTATGAACCAAACGAGTCCATATTGGTAATAAATGTCCACATACAAGCCGATGCACATTTAAAACTTTTTTATATTAATTGTGATGGCAGGGGTATAATGGTTTGATAGGAATCAAAAACAGACATTTCAGAATAAAAAAAAGGCCCTTCCTATAAATTTGATAATTCAGTGAATTTTTGTGCAAAATAACCCAAAGTACAATGCTAGCAAACAATTAGACATTATATTGTAGCTTAAGCTACAGATTTGCAGCCTGAATATACTTAAAAAAAATAAATACATCCAAGGATTCCAAACAATTCAAAATCTATTAGGTTTGTCTGATATGTTTTTTTTTTTGCTTGCTTTATAATGTCTAATATGTCTTTCTTTGGCCAAAACTTTGGAACTCAAAATGAAACAGACAAAACCACTGGAACAGCTGAAATTGAAACACCACTAAATTAGCCTAACCAAAACCAAAAGAGAAATAGGGGTTTAGACCATGGCTCAGCCAAATTGGCCCATGTAAGCAAGGCCCCAAAAAGTAGGGCAGTTGAAGAATCTAGCTTGGAGGAGCCTTAGGGATGGCACAAAGAGAGTGCTCATATAGCAGAAATAGAAATGCATTAACATACAAAACTTAACAGGTAACATCTAGCATAAATGATGTATGTCCTATGATGATTAACAAGAAGAATGTATGGGTTTTTAATAAAAGGCAGTTGAATTTGTATTTAAAAAGAAAAAAAGGAAGAGAAATTGAATGTAGGGACTTGAAGAAAACTTACACTAACTACATACGTGACCATGATGAGTGAATGGACAAAGATTTAGCCAACCATTCATGAATTAACAGGGCTTGTTAAATTTAGTAATGCTAGAAATGTATAATTAAACAAGAGCTCTGTATCATACTATTGAAAGAGGATGAGAAAAACATGACAATGTGCAAGAATTAGTATAGCAAGTTTGAGCTTCTGTTGCAGACATCATAAAAGCTTATTGGTATGATGATTAAAGAGGTAAATGGCCAAATACACAGAGAATGATTAAATCGAAAAAATGCGAAACAAGAACACAACTAGAGCAAGTTCCTGATTCCTAAACAATGTGATAAGGATACTTTTACTCCTATAATATTATCCATCCTAGAGCTTCGACACATGTTACTTTCAGGTAAAATAATGCAAGAGTCCTACATTTTTTGCTGACAATTTTCCATTTGAGACAGAACTCGCCCATGGTTTACAATACCATAGAGGTTAAACCAATTCACTGTTTTAATCTAACAAACTGACATAAGATGTCAAAACAATTTCAAGTATCGCCATTGAAACACATCCTTCCATGTGAATCAACTTAGCTATAAGCAGTATCAGATATATCTTGATATTTTTCTAGATTATCATTCTTCTATGTTGTAGCTTTAGCTTCTAGTTTTCTCTGTTTTCTTTTAGTATTTTTGTCTTTCATCATATGCCTCTATTGCTTCATATTCCAATGTACTGAATTATCATGTTATACACAATTAAGATTACTTTAAATGATATTTGAATCATTTTTATTTTTAGCTATGTATTCTTTATTTAATTCCATTTTTTACAATTTTTATACAATCATCCAAAAAAAAATAAAAGAATACTTACACCCTAAGACTGGGCCAAAAATGAACTCATCACATTCTTATGTTGCCTTATAAAATTATGGAATCCAACAAGTGCCTAATTTCCAACTACTCATAATTCTTTTTGTTCTCTACACATTTCTTTACTCTAATATCAATATAGACAGGACTTGGCAGTTAGAATGGAACCAAACAATTAAGCAGCCATATCAGATACGAAAAAACAAAACATGGTATTGGACCTTTTGAAAGCATCGATATTTGAACTTCAACTCAAAATCATATTGCCTGGGCTAAAAAACAAAGACAAGCCAATATGAGTTACCTATGTCACTGTATGGCTATGTATCGCTTCTAAGGGATCCACTGTCAGAAAACCAACCAAAAAAAGAAAAAAGGTGGTGCAGCATTTGTGAATATAACCCAATTATGTAAACTGTAAACTTAAAAGTAGACTAGCACCAAAAAAACGAAGCCATCCACAGATGTAAAAAGTATACACTTCAAGAAGCATTCCAATATCTATCGGGTTTAAGGATTTAATGAGAAGTTTGGATCTGGTCCACATGCTAGAAAGGCAAAGCAGGAAGTGAGCCAACAAAGTAGTGATGTTGGATGAACAAATAATTAACTCCAGCATAACTCATTAGTGGTGTTAACTAGAAACCAAAACTGTGGATAGTATTGTACATACAAAAACATAACTATAGAGATCACACAAAATTCAGTGCACAAGTCACGAAACATCAAAAAAGCTGGCAAATATCGGAACTGAGTTTGGAACCACAGATCACTCAAGCTTGCTACTAGCACTGTTTTGGCTGCTAGAAAATGAAAAGAAAGTAAATCAAGAAAAGAGAAGAAAATTAAAAGAATTCCTCAAATCAACTGAGAAAAGTACAGAAAAAGTTGACACATATGGTGCAAGGAATAATTCAGTTATCCTCTTTCATTTAGTTTGTTTACTTACTCTCTAAATTACTACTTATTAGAGAATAAAATATTAAGCAATTATTAAGCCCAAGTTTTAAAACTCGATTTCAATTTTAATTTTTGGTCCCCCAAGCAAAGTTTCAGTTTCACCAGCACTGGCAGTTTCAACAATTTTGTTATGAGTTTCAGAGTTCTGATAAAGAAGTCAAAAAACCAGAAAAAATAAAAATAAAATAAAAAAGGCAAGTTTCTTCACATCATTTTATTGTGTTCTAAGTTATTTAAGATCATAATTTATGCAGCCTGGGTAGTTTCAGCCTCAACTTAAACTGCACTGAAGCTTAATGCATTAAATATATCACGAGTATACTAATTTATCGAGTAAAATACCAAATATAACTCAATAAAGCATAAATCAACAAATACAAGAGTATAGAATTTATCACGTACCTATTCACTACCACATATTATTGCAAGATGGATCACCTTAAGAGTGATCATCACAGTTTTGATGAGATGCAGTTAATTTTTAAAAAATATTTTAAATCAATAATATATATTAGATATCATAATCATAGTAATATTTTTAAAGTAACTATAACCATATCTAACGATTAGTGCCTACTATTTACGAATTAATTCGTAATAGCAGTAATTATAGAATAGTTAATACATTGACTTATTGACATACACCTACCTGCCTCGCATAAAACCAATATCTTACCCAATCATCTACTTGAACCTATCCTACTCGTGTAGGCCTGCACAAGAGTGGGACATACAAGCTGTAGTACAATGCTAAAAGGGCTATATATGAAACTGGACAATGATAAGCAAGCCACGCATGCAAGTGCATAGTGCTAATCCTGCCACATATATGTCTGCACCGTACTAAATGAACTATCCTTACGAACCATATGCAAATATATGTCTACATAATACTATATGAACCACCCTATCGGCCCATACATCCCGATTGTATATAATGGCTGCAAATAGGGAACACAGTGAGGTCAAGTGACCGCATATGCAGCCTCAAGCACTGTTACCCACCATTAGCAAAAGCTTAGACAGATATAACGCAGATTAGAACATTAGAGCCTTAAATAGATATTTGATTTGACTACATTGATGAATTAAAAAAAAACATTAAACATGTTTAGTTGTTAGGCCACCTAAAAAAAAACAACAGTTTTGGTTGGTTTTGGCAAACCGAAACTGGTGAGAACAAAACAAAAGAAAATTTTGGTTAGTATTGGAGTAGCCTCAACTAAAATGGATCAATTCCAGCCGAAAGTTTAAACCTTGATCAAACCGCTTACGAGAAAAAAATTTGCCTTCATTTCTTCATAATTTTCTCTCCCTAAACATCCCTTCATTGCCAAAGATTTCCCTCTAGGATCATCAACGAAAACTAGCTTTGAAGCAAGGTTCTTCCAAAAGATCAAGTTGATATAGGATAAGTCAATTTAAATGACAATGACATACAAGTTCCAAACATAAAGAAATGGGAAAAAAGAATGAAGAGAGTAATGGTTTCATAAATGTTGTAGGAAAGAGCGCAAGGCATTGAAACTAAGGACCCTCAGAAACTAGCCATAAGAGGAATAGCATTTGTAATATAGGCCAGCTGAAAACATAAATAACACAAATGTGGAATCCTAGATAGGTCATCACCAAGCTTGAAAATAATCATCATGATGAATGATTCAACAAAAAATGATGCATTATAGAAGATTAACCGTGGACTTTAAAGAATATGACCTTCTGAAGTCACCTCCACCAGACATTCATCAAACTGCCTAACATTCATGCAGATTTAGTCAAAGAAGGTAGGCAGTCAGAATTGATACCAAGAATTGAAGTTTCATCTGAAATCCAACACTAAGACTGAGGCATTTCATTACAGCTCAAATCAATTTGAAAACTAGGCTAGTCCTAAAATTCCAACCAAAACTAACTAATGGGGCCAAATTCATTGTATATATTGGCCATCTATGCTGATTTTGTTTGTTTTTATCATTTTCTAGATGCATGAAAGTGCTTTAGAGATTAAACTAAGTATTCCAAATTTCTAACAAGATTTGGAACCATTGCAACCAGGGAATGTCATACCATACTGATGTCATACCATACTGAATCAGACAATATGGGACATATTATACTATATCGGTTCGGTACCAGTACATGGTCCAAAGGGCGTACCGACACTCGGTAAGTGAAACCAATTACTAGGCGTACCGACAAAGTAATAGGGTGGCACTGGTATGGGCTCGATACCAAGACAGCGTACCTTGATTACAACATTGTGTTACAAAGAGATTTCATTGTGTTACAAAGGGACTTTGAGAAAAGTACACCTTCTATCTTAGGTTTGACTATCCTAAAACTAAAATAGACACACATCCAAATTGTCACACGTCATCTTGCCATTAAATAGGAAAATGACATGTCAAGCTTCCGTACAATTTTTATTTGTATCTTCATTTTTTTCAATTGTCTCATTCCAAAACCACTAGAACAGTACATCCCAAGTCCCAAACAATATAATATACTTAAAGATTGCATCTGATTCATATTCTTGACTTATTGTTCTCTATTTTGTGATTTTTAACCTAATTTTGGTTAATATTTTTATTTTCTCTTTAACCTTTCAACCAAAACTTCTGCAATAGAGCTGGATGAAACCAAAACCAAGTTCTTACATCAAATTTTATATGAACGATGGATACCAAGAGAAGGTTCCCAAACCAAAGTTCTAATGCATCAGAAGAATTGCTTTTTTAGGTTAATGGTTGGAATGACTTGACCACCACGGCATGCAGCAACTTAAGAATTTCTGCATCCTGGTATGGCGTTGTGTAGTTGTGTAATGTCATTGACAGAACGCATCAAACATCTGTTGACCGGAATATGAGGCATGCTACCAACATCAAGAAACCTTTTTACTGATTTCTTACATCGAGAAAATACTGCTCCAACCAAATGATACATGTTGGAGCAGTATGTTCTCACCAATCAGAAGAGCTTGCAAGAACAGACTGTATAAGACACTGATTAACTGATTATTCTAAACAGTGCTGTTACATATGTATAACATATGAAATGAATTCAGTGACACGTTTAAAGATTTGTATATTTTCCCTTTGGAAACCTAACAAAACTCTTTACAAATATCAGAATTGAACCCAAATAGATGATGTAAGTCTTGTCAATTAAGATCAATGAAACAAGTACATTTTAAGAGTCGCACATACTTAAAAAGAAAATAGGGAAACTGTGCAAAAGAAGAAGCAAAAAGAAGAAATCAACAACAGAAAAGTAGAAGAAATCATAACAAGAATAACAAGGTGAACAAATAAAGTTCCCAATGGCTTCCCCATAATCTGCTTTCTGGTGCAGAAAAATCAGAAGAGGTGTCTGAACAAATATGGAGTATGGAATATAGTATACAGATTTCAAGCAATGAGTAATGATCGATCAATGGAGTTCGTGCATGTTGACGTTAGTATGGACCTTGGCACTGTTAGAAGCAATTGTGCTTTTTTACATGCATCTAAAAATAAATTTGTTCATTATAATATCCAAGTAATATTATATACTATTTTTTCAAGTATTATTGTCTCAGCATCATGTTATATCCAAGTATATTTTTTTATAAAATGTAAAGTACTATACCAAAAACAATCCACATGTATCCAATAAATAGATCAGGGGTAATTTGCATAAAAAATCCAATTTCTTTTTTCTTTTCCAAAAATGATCTGTTTTCTGTTTTACTGGACCAGTACGGCCTAGCCCTCCGGCTTTATTCAGCTAAAAAGAGGTGTGTGTGGCTTGCGCGAGTTATGACAAGCTCTGGTGCCCCTTTTAAGTCCTAACGACACGGAATCGCCTCACGTGCGCTTTCAAATCCACACAAACGCTTTCGAGCCTCACTTATATGCATATTTAGCTCATAATGCTCACTTATGAGTCCATGCACACTTGGTAACAGATGTACATGTTATACACGTTGGTGCACGTGTAAAATGGTTCTTACAAAATGGTCCAGCAAAATCCACAATAAATTGATTGTGCAAAAAAAACCGAGCCATTTTTGCAAAAAAAAAATGTTAATACAGTAGTTTTTTCACGCAAAATATATATAAATCAAATGATCAGTTAAAAACATGGAATGACCTGAATCTGTAAAAGGCAAGCATGCTGAACTTACAGCTGAAACAACGGTAGGGTTAGACGTGCAAACTATAGTTGCCACACAATGAGCAATATAGAGAGAGAAACTGGAAGAAGGATGAAGATGTACAGCATGATTACCTAAAGAGTCAAGAGGAATGGACATGGAAAACAATGCCCAAGTATTTTGCAATGTTTTGTCACTAATTAACACCACTACTACAATATTACTAGTCTTCCCATCAAAGTTTGCCATACCGATCGGTACCGGTGCGTACCGACCGTATCGTACAGTACCGGTACCGAACTGGAATATGTGGCAAGGGGGCATACCAACACTAGGTATGGCTAACTGGGTGCCCCAACCAAGCTTATGGACGCTATAATAGGATGGTACCAATACGGGGTCTGGTACTAAGATGGCGAACCTTGCTTCCCATAATTTTTCAAATGCTTCCCAAAGGTCAAGGGGCTAAAATAGTAATTTCCAAAAAAAATTAATTTAAAATTAAAACTTAAAAAAGTAGTTATGCACATAAAAATGAAACATAGCATATTATATAAGATATAGCAAGTTAGTGGAAAGTACCAACTAGGCACCATCAAATAGTAATTCAGTAATCAATCTCATCCACCAATATTCAAACATGACATAAGGTGGACACCATGGTAGCCAAGGCAGCCATCTTTTAAAACTTTGATGTATACACTACTGTCTTAAAGACTGCTGCACTTGACTTGTTTCATTTAAAGTGCTCAAAAGAGATTGCCTTGGATTAAAATTTCTAGCAGTCTAGATGTTTCATCTGCATAATAAATTAGGGATGGCAGATCCTTGCATCATCGGTGGCTAGGATATCTCTTGCACCTAAAATCATAAGAGAACAATTTACGCTAGCCAATGAGAAGAAGCTACATAGCAAGCACTAAACACCTCTATAACCATGAGACAAACAAAAATGAACAGATAAATTATATCTATCTAATGATTGCCTTTTTGGCTTATTTCTTTATAAATGATGCTCACAAGAGTACATGATTAGCCATTTCCACCAGTGCAGATGCTCTGCGAGAATAGTCAAGAGATGCTAGATCCTCCATTTATTTACTACTCACATAAATTTAGGATTAATAAGACCCTTTTGGTTCCACCTTTAAGTTGATTGCCCTCACATGGTGGTGACTGCAGAAGCCCTTGACAAGCTTGCTTAGAATTCAACTCCCATAACTATATTTTATACATATGAACAACAGAAAATTGTATACTTGTAAGTTAAAAAGCTTGCACCATTTTATCTAGCTCATGGTCATGTACCTATTTGCCTCTTGCTCCTTGTTGAATTGATAAATTACCCATTTGTTACAATAGTTGACCTTAAGAAGGTAGCTTACTTCTTTTATTATGATCGCAAGCAAGGTCTACTATCTTGGTACCAGACCCCGTACCAGTACCATCTTATTACAGTGTCAGTACATGGTACAGTACGAGACTGCGTACCCATATGGTGTGAGAATGCATACTAGTACTGGTACCAGGATGGTACCGACCGGTATGGCAAATCTTAATCACAAGGATAACAATGATTTCATCTTTCTCGATCACCTTTGAAAAACAAAATTCAGTAGGACCTACATGAGGTTTCACATAAAGGAAGCTAACCTAGCCCAGTAAGCAAAAATCTAATGGCTACTACCATGCCTTTGATCAGTGTAGGCTAGATGATAGCCACAGTGTAAGCAATAATCACCTATAAGCACAACAAAAAGGCTAGAAAGAATGTACATATAGGGGGAATTTTCAAAAAAAAACTTAAGATATAACAGGAAACATGTATCTCCCAATTTTTAATCTAAAAAGTAACCACATTATGCACTTGGCAATACAGACCAAAACATAATGAAGTAAGAAAGGTCTCAGCAATTTCCAGACTGAAGAATGAGGAAAAGCCTCAGCTGAACAAAAAAACATATTTTAATTAATAATCAATAGACAACTCACTGACAGCACATTTATGAAGTCTCACTCAACAAATTAACTTATATGCTACAATATCTCTGTCCATCCATAATGCCATACCAGCAAAGACCTGCAAAGTGTACCAAGGTTTTATGGCAATGCATGGAGAAAGTTCTCTTTTGTCTGCCACCACTGGACTAGGTCTAAATTATATCCTAAGGAACATTAAACATATTTGCATAAACATATGGCTCATATGAATGATTCCTGTTACAGTATCTACAAGAATGGCAAATTTGCATCATGTAAAGAAAAATAAGGACCAGAGAATCAGATACACATAAGAAATCATGCAAATGTAGGGCTATTGTGAGATTGAATCTACAAAATTTGCAGCATGCTAGAGCAATTATCAGTTACTTTTGCTGTCAGATACACACTTGACATATGAATTCGGCTTCTAACTACAGTATATGCAAACAAAAAAAAGGTTTTCAAATTTTTGAACATTGTTTATTACTTGTTGCAGTGAATTTAAACATACTGAATCATTGAGCAGTTACTAATTTTAGCATATTATCCTGTTCCTCACCATGGATGTCCACCAAAATTCATCATCCAACTCATAGAAATAATACTCTACAATAAAGAAAAATAGTCATGGTAGAATCAAAATATACCTAGACCTATATCTGGATAACCTGTAAGAGTAAGATAAGCTCCTGAGAATTTCGAAAGGAGAAAAAAATATGGCCCATAGAGTAGAATAACAATAAGATTCAAAACTATATGTCAGAAGAGAAGTATAGATTCCTTTTATAGAACCAGTGCAGCACATATAACAGATTAATGCTGAAGCAACAATAGCATACTGATACAGCAGCTAAGAATAATAGCATGAATCACCCACCATATCAGTGTTTCACAGAACAAACTAAGCATTTCTGATGCTTAAAAATGACCACCAGGCCACTGGCATTGACAAAAATGCTACTATATTTAATTATCAGTCATAAAATGTGGAACCACTGAGTCGATTTAACCTGGATAATAAGATTCTGATAGAGTTGGGATGCTGGTTACATTTCAAGAATTTTAATTAAAACCATCAATCCTACCTACTATCTTCCATCAGATCCAATAAATCAGTCAGCCACTTCCCCATCATAGATATTAACATGAAAGTGAGAATTGTAACAAATACCAATCCCAGTACACTTGATGTCAAAGCACTTCAGCAATCATCAGAACCCATATCCTCTAGTACTAAATTGATTTTTATGCAGAATTACATGAATCCTGGATTAATCAAACTGATAAGGGAAACACTTAGCACAAGAAATGCAGAAACTAAAGAAAATGAAAACAATAAAACAGGATTATAAAGACTTACCAAGCTTTGTTCCAACAAGAATTATAGGAACACCAGGCGCATAATGCCTCAATTCAGGAATCCACTGGAAGGTGAACGAAATACAAATAGGGAATAATAGATGATTAGTGATTGAAGAATAAGAAGGAGGAGAAGAAACAGGACAGTAGATAAAAAGATAATTATAAATCCCACACCTTTTTAGCAACATTTTCGTAGCTGGCCTTACTGATGAGGGAGAAGGCTAGGAGAAAAACATCAGCTCCACGATAGCTCAAAGGTCTTAGTCTATTGTAATCCTCCTGGCCTATCACATTAAAGAACAATTTCAGACTGGAACCACAAACTCGAAGAGGAGAGGCAAGGTGGGGCAAAAGGAGCACAGAGGAGTGGAGCACTTACCTGCAGTGTCCCACAACCCTAGGTTCACAGTGTTCCCATCTACCACCACGTTCGCACTGAAGTTGTCAAAAACAGTTGGGACATAGTCCTGCCAGCAAAATATATATTTTTTTCATAAAATTTATAGCCACTAATTATTTTCTAAAACCCTAGAAAAGATGGCTAGAACACTTAAATCCAACAAAGTAACTTGAAAGGATATCATATCTCCAACAGAAAAAAAAAAAAATACCAACACATAGGGTTGCAACTAGGCACAGTCCTTCATTTAGTAGACACTGATGGATAATATAAATATTGTAATAATATAAATCGTAAAAGTAAGCAATAGAAATACAAATATCTCCATCCCTCCAAAGGGAAGCAACAGAAAACCATAATAATATAAATCGTTAAAGGTAAACCATTTGACCAAAGCAGTGATTCAACACAACAAAATCATAAAGAACAAATCTTTCTTCTGCCTCACAAGTAATATCTATATCTTCATGGAGACATATCGTGAAACCTAGGATTCTTTCAAAAACTTGCTAATAAAGGAAATCCCAAAAATCAAAAGTGCCACCGCCTCTACAGTCATCTTTCCAAGTCAATGAATAAGAAACTAAATGCACATCCTTTACTTTACAATTACTTTTCCAAGTCAGTGAGAAGGTAGTTACAAGCATATTGATTTCTCTACGATCATCTTTCCAATTCAATAAACCAGAACGTAAAACATTAAATTGGAGGATTTCTTTGATGGTCCCAAATGCTCCCCCAGAACTACAGCAGAAAGAAAAAAGAACAACACACTTTACACAAAGCCAAAGAAAAATCAGTGAGTCTACATGAATCACTTCAATTCATCAGGAAGTATAGAGGTGTCATAAGAAGGAATTTTCCTAGTTTTCCAACACTTGATCAAAAGACACCGGAAACCTAATAAATAAAAATCCTAATTTCATTTTTTTCCCAAAACATTAAGTTTTTCCCTTTTTTTTCCATGACTATCTACCTATAATTAGACTGAAACAAGGCCAAATCCCGGACTGGCAAAAACCTTCGATTTTCGAAAAACCAGCAAATGCAAAACAAAACAAACCAAACTCCGAATTATGCCTTCGAACAAACAATTTCGATTCATCAGATAGACGAAAAATAAAAAGCAAGGGTTCTTTCCCCAAAACACGAAACCTAAGTTCGTTTATCCTTCCTGGCAGATATCTCTCCATCGCCAATGCAAAACCCTAAAAAGACGCCACTTCTCTCATTCCCCACGACCCATCGCCCACAATATGAAACCCTAACGACGAGAAAAAAACTCAAAAACTGGAGGACTCACCGTGGGGAATGTGTTGCTCGTGTAGGAAATCAGCATGCAGGTCTTGCCGACGGCGCCGTCCCCGACCGTAACGCACTTTATAAACCTCGACGCGCTCATCTCCTCCCCCCCCCGATCTCCCCAAACTACCAAGAAAAACCCAGAATCTCCCCTTCTCTTTGCTTCTTCAACCGCTACAAACCACAAGTCCCCTCCGAAAACCCCCGCATTCCCCGTCCAATGCCTTCCAATCCCTCCAAGAGATCAAGAAGAAGAAGACAAGGAAACAAGAAAACCAAGAATCGGAAGGTTGACAAAACCCTAACCCTAGATAAAGCCGCCGGCGATGAGATCTACAAGGAAATTCCCTCCCGCTTCTCTGTCTCTGTCTCTCCCCCCCGTCTACTTCGCTGCGCTCAGAATGGCAGAGCAGGGAGGCGGGGGGAAGGAAGGGGAGGGATGGGTGCCGTTGAAGCGGTCGCCGACCCCGGTGAGATATAACCATCTATAGATTAATATTATTAGTAGGAAATTATCGAATTAGTTAACTAATTTATTTGTTGGTGCCGTACAAGCTCCGACGAGGCGACGACAGCTAATATAATCTCTGTCGCTTTTCGGCTCACAAATTAATCCTTCCGCTGTTTACCGAACCGAACCGGAGCAGGCTGACCAGACCGCCACCAACACCCACCTGTCCCCAGCTTGCTTTCTTTTAACTTGTCCTTGCCAACTGTGGTTAGTTTCTTTTGCCATTATTAAAATAGAAAGTATCAGATGCCATTTTTCTCTCTTCCCCGCAACAAGACACCCAAGGGGAGTTGGTGAACCTATTCAGTGTTTTGGACTTTCCTCTCTTGGTGAACAGCATTTTGATTTTTTTTGTTTAAGAGAGAGAAAAAAAGACAGCTACAGTAATTGAGTGGATACAAAATGAGAGACAGAGAGAGATGAAAATCCTCTACTTTACAATATTCGTTGGATGGTGGAAGATTGTAGCACCTTTCAAGCTGTATATATGTACTAGAAGGCGAATAGAATTGCCGACTGGGTCGCCTTCTTTGTTGTCCAATACTTCGGAGAGATTCTTTGGATATACTAGGGGGCACTCCTCCACCGGTTCATCATTTTCTTTCTTTTGATTCTGCTGGTTATACCTATACTAGAATAGTGTGAGCAACCGTTATACTAAAAAAAATAAAAATTTTAAGTTATATATGTAAATTTTAAATAATTATTTTGTATTTTTATTATTTTGTGGCCAAGGAAGTTTTATTGATCTAAAGTATTCGGCAGTTAGGAGTTAGAAACTTTGGACTGGAACATTTTTGGGATATTTTTTGATTTTTGTGTGCGTTACCTATAGGTTTTTTGGCATGTCAAAGAATTCTATATTGGTTTTGAAATTGCTAATGTACTTTAGTAAAGAACAATATGTAGTTCATTGGCCTGGAAATATGGCTACTAAAATATTTTTGAAGGTTAATTTAGATTGAGAGTTTTTTTTTATGATAGTTTATATGACTAAGGTTGATGAGAGAATTGTAGCTTTTAAGTGGTTATGAAGAGGGGCCTATCCATCTGAACTAGATTCAAAGTGATAAAAATTTTCCTAAGTTAATGAAGTTTTGGAGGAGGTAATTTTAGATAAAAAAAAGAAGACATGATCTTTTCACACGTCCATTTACTTATTTGAAGGGAGATGTTTAGACAGAGAAAGGGAGTTTCTAAATCTCTACTCTTTGATTGGTAAATTTATAGGTATAAGTTTTTTTTTTCTATAATTTCTAAGTATTTTTCTCTACTTATGAAATATGAATAGGTATTTTATCATTGCTTTTCTTGTATACTCGTCAAGTTTGTGCAGTGGAAAAACACATATTTTTCCTGAATTTTCACTTTCATCTTTATTTTTTATTTTAAGTAAGATAACAAGAATAAAATGCAATGTAGTAGACATATCATGCTTTATCTATTTTTTTGCTATTTATTTTTCTAAGAAAATATTTTTATGTACTTTTTCTACTTTTGTTTATTTGTCAAAAATAGTGGCCAAATATTTCAAATTTAATTGTATTTATCAAACTAGGTAGCCTTTCTGTTTTCTTAATCTACGTCCTTAACCTTTTCCTTTCAATTTTGTGTCTCTCATAAACTTTTCTTATTTAAATAAGTAATTTATTAGAAAATTATACCCTAACCACTATGATGTAGTAATGACACACGCAACATGGAGAGAGACGAGTATAAATGATTATACAAAAGAACAACTGATGAACAAAATCATGTAAAAGTAAGCATCTTATATAAATGTTTTTAACTTATTGCTTTAGATTTTTATCACCATCACTAGCTTATACTCAAAGGATACAAGAACTTTGATGCCAAGGTTTATTTTTTGTTCTTTAGTTATGTAAACGTTTCTTAAAAAGAATAGCTATCCATCGGTTTACATGTTAGAAGATATGACTTGGCTATATCTAAGTGGATCTATGCTCACTACTCAAATTCGGCTAGGTTTAGATCGGACTATAGGAGTTTCACATCATTGATCGAAGCTATTGGTGAGATTTACAATATTTAAATTGCTTACATAACAATATATATATGTGTGTGTGTGTATATATATATATAGAAAATTCATAGCTTATCCATCAAATGATCAAAATATTGAATATTTTAAATAATATGAAATCGTATATATTTTTTTGACCATTTGATACATAGGTTAGAAATCTTCAAATTATATAATTTTTATTGTATAAGTAGTTTAGAGGTAGTAGATCATATTCAATATTCTGAATCATCGATGTGAGATCTCGATCATTCAATCTAAGCCTAACCATATATGAATGGAGATCCACTTAAGTCTAGCTAATTTTATCTCCATGTGCTAGATTTACTTTTGAATCTACAATCATGTACATCAAAACGAATAAACTCAAAGCTAATGCTTCATGACCTTATTATTCAACATACATTCGGAATGAATTCAACATAAAAGATTCCTTATTTCTAAGTATTAGCTTTTTCTGGAATTTGATGTTGGATAGCTCGGCACCTTCCTTATTACTAACTCAAGTTATCGCTATTGAATTGGTAAATCTTATTAAATTTGAGCCATATACCATTATCAAAAAGAAGGAATGATCAAAAGTAAGCATAACAATTAGCTACGTAAATTTGCCAACTTGACATCAATTTAGCAATTAACAATATTTTTGATAAGGTTAGCAATTCATATTGCATAACAATACAAGTCAAACTACATATATTTTTATATATGAACATCTTTTATAATAAATAAAACCTTCCAAATTCAGACCACATAGGTATAATATTTATTAAATCTATTTTAGAATATATTTTTTGTTATTAAATATATCATATGCATTACATATGAAAAATTGTAACAACTTATTACAGGTCCTCCATAGCATGTGTTACAACAGTACCAATCTTTTTTCTGGGAAGAAGAACTAAGAAAGTTTGCACTTCACACTCTCTCCCACACTCTTCCTCTTCATTCTCCCCACCCAGCCTGCGTCTATTTAGGGGACAGAACTCCTCAAGTCTGCCAACCCCTCCACCTGGCAGTGTCCCTAGACTAAATCGGTCGACAATGAACCAGAATAATTGTAAAAACTCATTGTTTTAGTTATTTCAAAAGCTTGAAAATACTTTCTTTTTTAGTTTTATAGTGGAAATATAAAAGCAAGTTCTTTTGCTCCTATGAAAATTGTATCTTTGGGCTAGACTGGGCTAATGACAACACAAGCGCTCGGCTTGGTGCAGCCAAATACTCTTTTTCCACTCTCTCATTTTGTTTTCTTCTCACTTTCTTTTTCTTCAATCTGTTTCTCTTCTATACAACTGAAGAAGTTAATCGGATCTGGCCTTCCGACGATCATACTAAATAGAAAAGAATCGAACTCAACTGAGTTGTTATATTTTAAGAACAAGATGACCGCAAATTCGTATAGGAGGCAAATCATATGCCTCGATTCAAGTAAAAATTTTTCAACCTATTTTTTTTATATTTTTTATAATATTATTTTTAAATATATAAAAAGTAATATAATAAATTCTAGATGCCATGCCGTCTAGAATCGGTTTGGTCTATCTATAGGAGTAAAGGCTCCACTTTATGATGTAATTTTTGGCTCCATCTTCAGTTTTGAATGTAGTCATTAGAAAATATTTACATGGTCACGGGAGGCATTAGAAGAAAAAAAAATACATGTCACATTGGACCATGACTTCATTCATTGGAAGAGTGCGACAAGGGGAAGAGATTGGGATACGGTTTCTTAATTTTTAAGTCGAGGGAGAGGATTTTGATGGGAAAAAATGGAGAACTTTTCAGAGGAGGGTGGTTGGGGCCTGTTTAAGTGCCTTTTGAGTGGGTGTGATCTATTCAATCAGGAGCCAACTAATCTTTGTCGGATGCGGTCATGGTAGGTGGGTGAGGAAGAGTAGAGTAGGAGCAAATGATAGCTAGTGCTGTTTTTTTTTTTTATCACTGTCTCTATAATGCATTTAATATACTGAAATCGTGATGTCGTCTAGCCTTTTCTTTTAAGAAACCACAGATTCTATTTAAGCATGGATTCTACACCCACGCCCAATGATGCCAATCATTAAAGACAATATAAGTACATGTAACGTTGACATATTTGAAAGGGTTTGAAGTTACTGCATAACAACTTTCCGATTGTTTTTGCTCAGTTATTAACTCCTAAACGCTTCCAAACAGTTCATTCATCATATAGATGTGAAGATCTCCTGATATATGCTTGTTTCTTCGTTGTAATTTTGCATCGAACTTAAGGCTTAGGTCATATTATAAAGTCTCATGGCACTTATTTGAATCGATCAAGTTTTGCCTATGCACATGGATAGTTGTCTTGATGGTTAGAGAATGAAAGTGTATTTTAACATGAACTTGTGCGCATTTCCAGCACAACAGGATGAGAATGATGGGAAACTTGAAGCTTCTCCAGCAAAAGTATGACCGCAAGTAGCAACGGTTGGATTTGTTCAACTGAAAGATCTTATGAGCCCAGTCATTCAACTTCATGATATCTTCTCTCTCTCTCTCTATATATATTTGTGATGTTAGAGTTTTAATTTTAAAAAAAATTATAATTTTCTTATTTCCTAACCTTTAGTTATTTTAAATGTTTTAATATATATATATATATATATATATATATATATATATATATTGAGACACCTCTTTCAGAAGAGTTGTGGCTCTTTGAAAGAGAACGTTGGCTTCTCGTACAGTGTTTCGAAAATAGTACATATCTTCGGAACCATCGCATCTCTTCAGTCTTTGGATAGAGTCTATAAATAGACACTTCCGAGATTATTTCTAATCCAATCCAATCTCTCTCTCTTTTTGATCACTGTTCCAAGAGTTTTTTCCACAGACTGAGTCCTATCACTCTTCAACTTTCTACTTTATATCTTTTCTTCTTTTTATCTTTTATTCTTTTCTGGGTATCTGAACGATCCTACGCTTCGATTCAGACAAGCTCTTTTCAATCTTCTGAATTTATTTTAATAAATTATTTTTTTATAAAATAATAATATAGCAATTTTTAGATAATAATTTTTTCAATACATGATGCAGGCAATGGATAGAACGTGAAGGGGCTAGATGGCCCCGTTATGGCTTGTATTGGTTTTGGGGCACATTTCATGGCAGGCCTCTAGGCCTAGGTGGTGGTGGACCGGGCCACGTTAAACAACATTTGGGCTCATTTAATATTTTTCTAATCAAAATATCTGAACAACTCAGCAGCACATGGTGAACGGCCGTCCTACTCCCTGCCTAACCACATCTTTAGTATTTGGTGGTGCTGGAGATTCTGTAGTTCCCCCTCACCACAACTAACTTATAGTAGTTGGGACCGCTTCCAGCCACCTCCAACCAGCTTGTGCTTCCAAGCTAATGGATCACTTAGGCTCCATCAAACCCCAATCAAGCACAACTAAAAATGTATGATTTTTCCTAGACAGATGGGACGGACAGCCGTTGATTCTCTTTCTAATAGTTTGCATTATACATAGAGAAGATTTGTCACATGCTCGAAATTATGCTCGAAATTAATTCATGTTAGAGATTAGCACAGCACAAGGATAGAAAACAAATATCTATATACTCTCAAAATTCATTCTTATTTGACGTCCCTATAAACTAATTAAAGAAGTTCCATTGGTCAGGGGCTCATCTCACGTTCACCAGTTGACTGATTGATCATATCTATGGAAAGGACAACAGTGCGGCTGATTGGATGGCATCTTATGTGGCAGAGTGCTATGGGCATCCGTATTAAAGCGACCTCATCATTTTCATGATTTGATTATGTTAGATGCTTGTGGGTGTATCTACTCTAGGGCTTGATAGTGTAGCTGGTTTCAACACCGTACTTAATGCATGATAAGAATAATTATTGCCGCGTGCTGCTCACATGGAATGGTTTCCATGTTGTAAACGTGGTGCCGACCATTACCATATAATTAAGGCATGTCATGCCAAATCAGGTAATGGATCTTTATTCTACCACATATAAAGGAGAGGTCCGAAGATTCTCAAGTAAGTTCATTTGAAGATTTCACTCTAAAATTTTTCTCTCTTTCATAATGTTGCTCTACTATTCTGACTTAAGCATTGGAGAGTATTCCGTTGGAAACTTTCTGGCAAGTGTACTTATGTGCCATTCTGTTCCAACACAATGTTATAAGGTCAGAATTATAAGGTCAAGATCTTGACCCATTCTGTTCCAACACAATGTTGGGTCAAAACATCTCCACTGATACCAACTTATGTGCCATTTCTAGTTATTCATTTGAAATTTGATCTAATATATTTTGGAAGACATAATCTCCAATAAATTTAATTTAATTTACTAAAAAATAAAATTTCTAGATGCAAACCCCGGCCCCCATAGGTTCAGATGTCTTCAATGTTTGCCGCTTGGGAGAGGACGCGCTGAGTGAAATTGAAGCTTTCAAATGATTGGAAATTTGTGCTGTAGGAATCGCCTTCCAGTTCCACTTCGTAGAGGATCCGTCGGCTTCTCTCTCACAAGGCCCAACCTACTGGCGCGTACTCATTAACTTGAATCTTCGTAGAGGAACCCTAAAAACTCGTCCCATTCCACCACCACCACCTCTTTTCTCTGTGCGGCAACAATGGCGTCCAACGAAGAAGGCAGGATGAGCGTCTCCCGATGGTCCGAACTTCTACCTGACGAACTCTTGGACCTCATCGTCAAGAAGCTCACCCGCGCCTCCGACTACCTCCGCTTCCGCTGCGTCTGCAAGTCCTGGCGCTCCGTCGCCAAACCCACCAATCTTTCCCCTCACCTCCCTCTCCTCATGCTCCGCTACCACCCCTCCACCGATCGCCGTTCCGTTCTCAGCGTATCCGCCCGGCAGATCCGCACTCTCTCCATTCCCGAACTCGTCAACAAAGTAATCCTCGCCGCCTCCCGCGGTTGGCTTCTTCTGCTCGACGTCGCCCCCGCGGACGGACGTCTTTTCTTGCTGAACCCCCTCACCGGATCCGAAATCCAGCTCCCTCCAACCGATGGTTTCATCCACCAGCCCGGCTGCGAATTCTCTCCGGTCCATCGGAATTTTCTGAGAACCAGTCCTGGCATAGACTCCACCTTGGATCTACTCCAGTACTCGCGCATTTTCCCGTGGCGAGCTTTCTTGCTTTCGAGCCCGAACAAGGATTGCATGGTAGTGAATCTAGTGATCGCCGAGTGCTATCGTTACCACGGTCATGTCGCCTTCTGTAAATTGGGAGATGAATCATGGACTCTGTCGAATACTGGTTTATTCGGCTCGCCCCTCTATATGGCGCACCATGAGGGGAGCCCCTATATGACTGACTTGGATGACAATACTTTGGTTTGTGAATTTGCTCCCCCTTTGGGCCCTTTGTCGATCGATTTGCCAGATATTGACATCGTGGACTTGACTATCTGCTTTTCATCACAACATTTTCACAGCCGTTATTGCTTGCTTGTTATAGTATAGGTGTTGTTCATGTTTTTTCTGATGATGACGATAGGAATTATGAAGAAGAATATTTCAAGATGTGTCATAAGATATATGACTGGATGCCCGGAACCCTAATGATGATGATGGGGATTATGAAGAAGAATATTTCAAGATGTGTTATAAGATATATGAGTGGATGCCCGGGAACCCTGATGACGACGATAGGGATTATGAAGAAAAATATTTAAAGATGTGTTATAAGATATATGAGTGGATGCTCGGAAATCCATCCGGATGGTTTCTGGTCGAAAGCATGCATGACAATACAGTGTTTAGATCATTTAATCCACACCAGAACTTCATTGTCTATACTAGGGATATTCCTGGATGCCAAGAGGATTGCATTTACTTTAATGATCCCACCAATTGGTCATATGATCGACTCGACAGTGGTGCTTATAAACTAGATGTGCTGGACCTTAAGACCGGCAACTTTGAGCATTTATCGTGTGGTTGGAGGGAACCAGACTCCAAAGAGTTGCTGCATCATGTTTGGGTTGAGCGCAGTCTCTGCAAAATGCTGGAATAAAGTCCAGTTGAGGTAATGCTTCCAAATGATCTCCTATACCACAATTTACTTTGTAGTCTTAGTTAATTATCTCATTAGATGCAATATATTGTTACACAGCTTCCTAAAGATATTGTTAAGAAAAAATGTTTGAAAATTGATTCAAAACTAAACTTGTACTCTGAGGCTATCAGTGGAAGATTGAGTCTTGGTATAAAAAATACAGGAGTTAGACATGTTGTAGATGCTCTCTCAGTGGAACCCTTCATATTAGATAATGTTAGCAATATATCACCTAACTAAGCAAATAAATCTATAATTACAATTAATAAAAATTCTTAAAAGAAATAATATATATATATATATATTATATTTGGTATCAAAATAAATCTATTTTATCACAAAAGAAATAAAGTTGCAAATCCTACGGATCCATTAATATTAAATTTAAAACAAAAGTAAGAGAAAATAGTCTGATTGAAGGCAGGTCGAAGCGCGTAGATGCTGTCCCAAAAAAGTGTTTACCCCCACGTACGGATCTTCCGGCAATCTTCCTCAGAGATATGATGACCCTAAATTCTTCTTCGGTATGTCTCGGAAGAAGCCAAATCGAACTCGATCGAACTTGCAGATCCAGCGAAGAACGAAATAAAAAGAATAAAATAAACTGAATAAAATTACAAAAATAAAAATCAGAAGTGGCTAAGAGGAAGAACTTTTCTCCAGAATTTTTTTGGTATTTTTCTCTAATTTTTCGTGTCCGGAATAGGATAAAATAGGGGGTATTTATAGGGGTATTTGAGCAGGGGCTATTTGGTTTTTTTGCGGACGCGTCCGTGCCTTCCGCGGTGATTTCGCGCACCCCCCCCCCCCCCCCCCCCCCTCTTTTCTCCCTTTTTTTCTTCTAGATTTGTTTTCCCTCTAGGATCTAATGACTTTTAGACTTCAGAATATTAGAAAGAGCATGATTTTGAAATCTCCAATGATCGATGTTGTTTAGCTTTCAATGGTATTCACTGTTTCAATTATGAAAGTCTTCATGCTTGCCTGTTTGCACTTACTAAGGGAGGGAACCTAAAGTTTTGTATCTTTCATCAGGCTTCAAAATGTTGGTCGATTAGATCTTTTGTTGAGAAAACATTCAATTGAAATGCTCTTTGAAATTTGAATATTTTGAAGGATGTTTTTGAGGACATAATTTATAGGATGTAAATGCATGAAGAAAAAATTTGAACCAAGTTATAAATATTCAAATATTCAGTCATGCCCTTAACTATCTTTATTTTTTATATCTAAGCCGCAAGACTCTTATTTTAATGTTGCTATTGCTCTCCTCCGGTCTCTCTTTTTCTAGTGCTTTCTATCCGCCTGAAGTATCTTTTATTGCCAACACTACCTATTCTAACTCCATCTTTATTATATAATGAATATATTATTCATTTCTTTTACACTTTTTTAGTTCCTGTATCATGTATGTCCATAATACAAAATAAGCAGATACTTATCTATTATTTTATTGAAATTCTGGTGAGATTTCAAACAATGTTATGCTAGGGGTCCTACTGACAAATTGACATGCTTAAAATTGACAAACAATGTTTCTATATTTCTGGATTAGGTAACAGAGGTAGTGCTATATATCATGCTTAAAATTGACATATTGACATGGAATGAACTCAGAGAATGTTATGGTAGAGGTCCTGCCGACATTGATTTAAAAATCTAAAAATAAATCTGACCCTTTTAAAAGGTTAATTATATTAAGCTGTAATTAAACACATATTTGATAACAAGGTTTGAAAACATATTTGCTCCAGAATCTATCCATAGATCCCCAAAAAAGAAATATTATATTCAATGAAAGGAACAAAAGGTAAAAGAAAACGGGATTGAGATTGTATGGTGGCAAATGTCAGACATAATGTAACTATCTTATAATACTATGATATAGAGGACATATTTTAAACATAACAATGTAACTATAATAATTAATCTAATCCAAATGGTATGAAGTGTTCCAAGATGTGCAAAGATCACTTCTTGGAGGACAACTTTGCAGGAAAACCTAATTATATGCCACATGTTTTGGTGGTTTCAAATTTATAGTTTTGGAAAAACCAATTTTTCAGCTAGTAAAGACAACATCCAAATCCCTGGATAGCATACCCTAATTCCATAGAAATTTAAGTTGAGCATGCTAGGAATAAAATCACCCGAAAACCAACAATATCTATGCTCATGTCTTCGAATCTTACAATGTTTCTCAGTTCAAATGTTTTTCCACTTCCAAACTTGTGAATTGGACTTTCTACGTGCTTGCCAAAAGACTAGGTATAACTAGGAGAGAAAAACAAAAAAGAGAACCAAATCCGCTCGATGAAATATTCTGCTTTGCACTGTATATGCAATATAACCATGTGCTGACTTATAGTGGCTTGTATGGTATGTACAACTCTGATATGCTATAGTATTTGCCATATATCTAACAATGAGTTAGACACAATCATGTGACAGGTATTTATTGTGCAAAAGTTGATGCTCACCAACACTGATAGCACTTTTGAGGTTAAATGTTAATTTATAAAGAATATAATGACTCATTTTTAATTTGAAAAATTACTAAAAGTAAATTTTGATGTAGAATGTTGGAGCAAAAGTCATAATTAGCACCAAGTTGGATTAAAAAACCTTGTAACATGCCAATTATACTTGGGCCATGTTTGGGGGAGCTTTTGGAGGGCCAGAAAGCACTTTCTGGCCCTCCAAAAGTACTTTTAGATGAAAAACTGTGTTTGGTAAATTTTTCAAAAAGCTGTTTCAGCTTTTGCGGGAAGCTGAAAACAGCTTTTGGAAGGAAGCTCCAATTTGGAGCTTTTGGGAGGAAGCTGTTTCAGCTTTTTCGGAAAACTGTATTTTTGACAAAAATGCCCATATTAAAATAACATAATTACATAGTTTATCCCTATATAAACCTAAAAATCTGCTGGAGCCAAGAAAATTAATTTATAATATTAATTATAATATTTTATACCTTTATTATTCTATTATACTATAAATATTGTATTATATTACATTACATTATATGTTATTTTAAATAATTTAATATTATGTTATATTATGAAAAATTAATTTATACTAATAATTATAATATTTTATACTTTTATTATTGTATTATACTATAAATATAATATATATTACATTATATCATAATACATTAATATGTTATGTTAAATAATTTAATATTATGTTATATTACCAAATATTAATTTACTCTAATAATTATATTACTATTATGCTATATTAACATAATATTATTATATATTACAATAATATAATACTATATCATATATTTATGTATTAATTTATGTTATGTTTTATTATGTTGTGTTGTATAATACTATGCAATGTCCTTTATGGTAATTTTGTCATATAAAAGTACTTTCTCAGTTTGTTTACCAAACACAAAACAAAGTACCACAGCACTTTACGAATGTGGTTACCAAACAACAAACAGCTTTTTATAACAGCTCTATTTCAGACAGCTCTACTTCCAACAGCTCTACTTCCAACAGCTCTACTGTCAACAGCTCCCCCAAACAGGGCCTTGGTTGAGAAAATTTCTCTCTCCTATGACTTCTGACCATTGGTGCTTCTTTGCCGCTCATTATTATTATCATGATGATGATGATGATGAAATTTGCTGGTCTCATTTATGGTTATGATTCAACAGGCTTTCACATTTTGAATTTTCTTTGTTAGTGATTGATCTTCATGTCTGTCAAGCACAAATTGCTCAATTGTTCTGCTCCTCTAGTTTTACTATATCGTTTTTATGTAATCATTCTTTAATTCACTTGACCTCATATATATATATATATATATATATATATATATATATATATATATATATATATATATATATATATATATATATATATGCAATCATTTTTTCATACATATTGAGGCTGTAATGAATTTTCAGGCCTAACTTATTCTCTGGGCCCAAAAACTCAAGACATACTGCCGTCCCACCGATGCCTAAGCTTCCGCGAGACTCCAAGTTCCTTTAAACGCACTCGGGCATTCATCTTTCTGCTCTCATCGCTAAGTAATCGTGATATTATTATAACTTGTTTTTCTAGAAGCAGGGTTGTATTTTTCCATCCGTGCGAAAGGAGGGGAATCCTTATTTTGTGCAAAAGGTACAATCCATATGCAAGAAAAATACCATGCCAGCTGAGGGCTTCGTCTGCTTGGTGATCATGCCAAGTTCTAGGCAAAGACTTGCTCAGTTTAAAGCTGAGCTCGAATTATTCTTCAACATCTTGTTTAACAGATCTGATGGAAGTTTGAGATCCATCGAGACTTCTGCCTATATATTTTATACCAACTATTTTGATTATTATCCTAGCCGTAATTCAAATAATTCAGTTATTAGCTCCAAAACTGATATGTTAGGAAACCTCTCGATTCTCAAAAAGCTCTTATGCTGCGGTTTTTAGGTACAAACAGGCAATTCAACCACCCCTGCAATACAGTCTGTACCTAGCAGTAACTAGCATGCCAACAAACATTTGCAACTACAATCATAAAACCATGTGTACACATAGACATAACTATTTTAATCCAAATTAAACTATGTTTAACAGGGGGAAGCCAAATAAATTTATAGATTTTTTGCATGAATATTTTTCTAAAAATTCAAATTTATATAAATACTTTCTTAAAATTGATATTTATTTTTGTACCCTCATAAAATACTGTTTAGTCATCGTAAATTTTTAAAAACGTTAGTTTTAGGTTATTCTAACTTTCCAACCAAACAAAGTTCCAGATTTTTTTTTAAAGAAAAACATGATTAAAAAAATTAAAATAATACAAAGAAAAAGATGATCTTGTTTATATCTTCCTTACAAACTTAAGACATCAAGTTGGTCTCTTAATCCATTATTTCAAATACCATATTTCTCCAAGAAAAAGGAGCTTAAAAATTAATTAATCATAATAAACTAATTGATAATTGACTTTTTAGAACAGAAACCGATCTTCACAGACATTGGAATAGGAACAAAACCTCAAGCTAAGAGCAGGATGATTTTTTCTGTTCAGAACAAAACATCAGGATCAAATCCACCCCAGACAAAGGGTGAATCCACGGTTTCACCCCACCAAGTCAAGGCACCGCACCTGACGCCCCCTCGGAAAAAGGGCAATATTTTATTACCGTTGCAGTCATTCGTCCAAATATCAAACCCCGTGACCAGCCACAGCCACCCGATCATCCTCCAAACCATCCCCACCGTCCCTCCACCCATTTCAAATTTCAAATCATTCGACCGTTGCGAACCCAGCCATCCGCTCCCCTCCTTTCCCTGCCCCCTACTTAACCTCTCCGAGAGGGCCACAAGGCCCACAACCCTCGTCTTATCTCTCTCGCTTGGCTCTCTCGGACACAACCTCTGTGTCTCTCCTCACCATGGCCGTCGAGAAGAAGCAACCCTCCAGTCCAGCACCGCCTACAACTCCGCCCAGGGCGGCGGCGGCGCCGCCCCTGTCCCCAAGAAGACCATCGAGGAGATGTACCAGAAGAAGACGCAGCTGGAGCACATCCTCCTGAGGCCCGACACCTATATCGGCTCTGTTGAGAAGCACACCCAGACCCTCTGGGTCTACGAGAACGGTGAGATGGTCCACCGCCGGTGACCTACGTCCCGGGCCTCTACAAGATCTTCGACGAGATCCTCGTCAATGCTGCTGACAACAAGCAGCGGGATCCGTCGATGGACTCCGTCTGTGTTAGTTTAATCGAAGGGCAATGCCAGCAGGTATGTATTAACCTGGATGTCTCTCTGCCAGTTAATTTCATTGTCTTTAAATTTTAATCTGCGTTAATAAATGTCACCTCCCTTATTCTATCAGGTCAGCTATGTGAATGGGATTGCCACTGTAAAAGGTGGAACTCGTGGAATATGTTACCAACCAAATCACGAGCCATGTCACAGCTCTCACAGGAGTTTCTTAAAAAGGATCAGTGTTGTCCTACCTACTCTTTTTGAACTGACGAGAAAAAAAAACTACTGTTGAAACTGAATAAGTATATCTAACTCTGTTCTTCTGCAGTGGCTAAATCGGGAGTTGTAAATAGCCTCCTCTCATGGGCTGATTTCAAGCAGAGTAAGGAATTGAAGAAGACAGATGGAACCAAGAGGCAGAGAATTGTGGGCATTCCTAAACTCTTGAGGATGCTAATGACGCTGGTGGAAGGAACTCTGAGAGGTGTACCTTGATTTTGACAGAGGGAGATTCAGCAAAAGCTCTTGCTGTGAGTAGCGTGAACTTAGTTAAGTCTGTTAAAATCTAAGCTTCTGAGTATGAATAAGTAATTTCTGCTTTGCTGTTTAATATACAGATGGTATCTCTGTAGTAGGAAGGAACCACTATGGTGTGTTCCCTCTGAGGGGTAAGCTACTGATTGTGAGGGAAGCAAGCCACAAGCAGATAATGGAGAATGCAGAAATCCAGAACATTAAGCAAATTCTCGGTTTGCAGCAGGGGAAGGAGTACGAAAGCACCAAAGGTTTAAGGTATGGACATCTCATGATAATGACCGATCGGGTATGTTTTCGATGTTGTTTATGTTCATTCTTGGAGGAAAAAAAGTGCCAGCATACTTACAGGTTCTTTGTCTGCTGGTGCAGGATCATGATGGTTCTCACATCAAGGGCCTCCTGATTAACTTCATACATTCATTTTGGCCATCACTGCTGAAAATCCCATCGTTCATGGTTGAATTCATCACACCTATAGTGAAGGTAGGCCTTGATTGTAAAGTTTTTTGTTAGAAAATTGTCATATTTAGGATTGTGAAGCAAGTGATGCATTTTCTGTTCTACAGGCAACTCATAACAGAAACAAGAATGTCCTGTCATTCTACTCCATGCCTGAGTATGAAGCATGGAAAGAAAGTTTGGAAAGGAATGCAAGTAGCTGGTCTATTAAGTATTATAAGGTCGTCCTGTTTTAGAGTGTAATGAATTAGAATATAATCTGCCTAATATTCTGTTAGCTCCCATATAGCATTGCTTATTCATGTTGCCTGTCGTAGGGGTTGGGAACAAGCACATCAAAAGAAGGAAAGGAATATTTCCAAGATATTCATAAGCATAAGAAAGATTTTATGTGGGTGGATGAACAAGATGGAGATGCTTGAATTGGCATTCAGCAAGAAAAAGATTGAGGGCTAGGAAACACTCGCTTCGCCAATTTGAGGTAAATGCCTTTTCGTTTTTTTTTTCTGTCAACAAAGTAATCCTCGCCGCCTCCCGCGATTGGTTTCTTCTGCTCGACGTCGCCCGCGGACGGATGTCTTTTCTTGCTGAACCCCCTCATCGGAGCCGAAATCCAACTCCCTCCCGCCGATCGTTTCCTCCACCGGAGCGGCTACGAATTCTCTCCGGTCCATTAGAAGTTTCTGAGGATCGGGCATGACATGGACTCCACCTCGGATCTCCTCCATTATCGGCGCATTTTCCCATGTGGCGCTTTCTTGTTTTCGAGCTCGAGCACAACCCCGACGGATTTCATAGTGGTGATCGCCGGGTGCACTTACGACGGTCGTTTGGCCGTGTGTAAATTGGGAGGATGAATCATGGACTGTGTTGATTACTGGTTTATTCAGCTCGCCCCTCTCTATGGCGCACCATGAGGGGACCTTTATTGGCTTGGCCGGCAATGCTTCGGTTTGTGAAATTACTTCTCTTTTGGACTATGCACCGTTCGATTTGCCAGATATTGACGACGAGGACCTTGACGATCTAATTTTCATCACAACATCTTCACAGCTGTTATTGTTTGCCTGATATAATAATCTTGTCCATGTTGATTCTGATGATCACGATGCGGATTCTGAATTTGATTAAGTCACGCATTATAAGATATATGAGTTCATGCCGGAAAACCCTTCCGGATGGTCTCATGTCGAAAGCATTTATGATAATGCAGTATTCGGAACATTTGTACCATACTTGAAAAACAATGAAGTTCAAGTGTGGTATAAATGTTCCGAACACTGCATTGTCATGAATGCTTTCAACTGGAGACCATCCGGAAGGATTTTCTGGCATGAACTCATATATCTTAAAATGCGTGATATAATCAAATTCAGAATCCGCATCGTTATCATCAGAATCAACACAGACAAGACTATTATAACATGCAAACAATAATAGCTGTAAAGATGTTGTGATAAAAATTAGATCGTCAAGGTCCTCGTCGTCAATATCTGGCAAATCGAACGGCGCACAGTCCAAAGGAGAAGTAATTTCACAAACCGAAGCATTGCCGGCCAAGCCAATAGAGGTCCCCTCATGCTTGGTCATAATTTGTAGGATGTGAATATATGAAGAAAAAGTTTGAACCAAGTTATAAATATCCCACATCATGCTCGGTCATGCCCTTAAGTATCTTTATTTTTTATATCCAAGCTGCCAAACTCTTAATTGAATCTTGCTATTGCTCTCCTCCGGTCTCTCTTTTCCTTTGCTTTCTATCCGCTTGAAGTATCTTTTATTACCAACACTACCTATTCTCAATCTTATTATATAATGAATTTAGTATTCATTTCTTTTACCCTTTTTTGGTTCCTATATCATGTATGTCCATAATACAAAATAACAAGATACTAATGTATTAATTTATGGAAATTCTGGTGAGATTTCAAACAATGTGACACAAGGGGTCCTATTGACAAATTGACATGCTTAAAATTGACAAACAATGCTCCTATATTTCTGGATTAGGTAACAGAGGTAGTGCTATATCATGCTTAAAATTGGCAAATTGACATGGAATGAACTCACAGAATGTTACACTAGAGGTCCTACTGACATTGATTTAAAAATCTAAAAATAACTCTGACCCTTTTAAAAGGTTAATTATTTTAAGCTGTAATTAAATAGATGTTTGATAACTACGTTTGAAATAATATTTGCTACAGAATTTATCCATAGATCCCATAAAAGAAATATTATATGCAATGAAAGGAAGGAAAGGTAAAAGAAAACGAGATTTGAGTTTGTATGGTGGAAATTGTAAGACATAATATAACTATCTTATAATACTGCGATATAGAGGACATATTTTAAACATAACAAAGTAATCATAATAATTAATCTAATCCAAATAGTATGATGTGCTTCAAGATGTGCAAAGATCACTTCTCGGAGGACACTTTGCAAAAGGAAAACCTAATTATATGCCACATGTTTTGGTGGTTTCAAATTTATGGTTTTGGGGAAACCACTTTTTTACCGAGTAAAGGCGACATCCGGATCCTTGGATAACCTACTCTGATTCCATAAAAATTTAAGTTCAGCATGCTAGGAATAAAATCACCTGAAAACCAACAATATCTATTTCTAATGTTACAATGTTTCTTAGTTGAAATGTTTTCCACTTCCAAGCCTGTGAATTGGACTTTCTACATGCTTGCCAAAAGACTAGGTATAGCTAGGAGTGAAAAACGAAAAAGAGAACCAAACCTACTCAACAAAATATTCCGCTTTGCATTGTATATGCAATATAACCATGTGCTGACTTACATTGGCTTGTATGGTATGTACAACTCTGATATGCTATAGTATTTGCCAGATATCTATTAATGAGTTATACACAATCGTGTGACAAGTATTTATTGTGCAAAAGTTGATGCTCACCAACACTTATAGCACTCTTGGGGTTAAATGTTAATTTATAAAGAATATAATGACTCATTTTTAATTTGAAAAGTTACTCAAAGTAAATTTCGATGTAGAATGTTGGAGCAAAAGTCATGATTAGCACCAAGTTGGATTACAAAACCTTGTAACATGCCAATTATACTTGGTTGGGAAAATTTCTTTCTTATGACTTTTGACCATTGGTGCTTCTTTGCCGCTCATTATTATTATCATGATGATGATGATGATGAAATTTGCCAGTCTCATGCATGGTTATGATTCAACAGGCTTTCACATTTTGAATTTTCTTTGTTAGTGATTGATTTTCATGTTTGCCGAGCACAAATTGCTTAGTTGTTCTGCTCCTCTGGTTTTACTATGTCGTTTCTATGTAATCATTCCTTGAATCACTTGACCTCATATATATATAGAAAGACAAAATTACGTTGATTCTACACTATTTTCTTGCTATTTTATCTTTTTTGCAAAATATCCACGTTTTAGTGTGCAACTCCAGGTTTATATATCATTAAGGGTTTTTTTGCATGGATACCCTTCTAAATATCAAATTTTGCATGAATACCCTTTCAAAATTGATATGCATGTATACCGTCGTAAAACTCTGTTATTGTATAAATATCCCTAATATAACGGTTGTTATAATGGTGTTAAAAAAATTATCTTTATATTAATTAAAAATAAAATTAAAATTTGAAATGACATTACCACCCTTACTCTTCTTCACCTCCACCACAATACCCCCCCCCCCCGCCCAGCCCCCCGCCGCCGCAGGCTTCCCCATCCCCCGCACTACCCCACCCCACCTTGTTAGCAATATATCATATAAATAAACAAATAAATTTATTAATTTAATTAATGAAAAATCTTAAAGGGAATAATATACATGCATATTATTCGGCATCCAAATAATTCTATTTCAATGCAAAATAAATCTATTCTAGCACAAAATAAATCTATGCATTTAATAAATTTATATTATAGAATTTCAAATCCTACAAATCTACTAATATTAAATTAAAAATAAAAGTAGAAGAAAGTAGCCTGATTGAAGGCAGGTCGAAGCGCGTAGACGCTGTCCCAAAAAAGTATTTGCCCCCACGTACGGATCTTCCGGCAATCCTCCTCTGAGATACGACGATCCTACAACTTCTTCTTCGACACGTCTCGGAAGAAGTCAAAGCGAACCCGATCGGACTTACAGATCCAGCAAAGATCGGAATAAAAAGAATAAAATAAACTGAATAAAAACAAAAATCAAAAGTGGCTAAGAGGAGGAAGAATTTCTTCAGAATTTTTCTACTATTTTTCTGTAATTTTTCGTGTTCAAATAGGATGAAATAAAGGGGTTTATATAGGATTTTTAACAAGGGCAAAATGGTCTTTATGGCGGATGCGTCCGCGCTCTTAACGCGAACGTGGGCAACGTGCGCCAGTGGACGCCAGTTGGCGCCCGCTGGCGCGTGCCCAGTTCATCCAAAAAAGAAAACGCCCGTTGGGCGTTTCCTTTTTTTTCCTCAAAAGTTGGCCGCGTGCACGTTTAAGTTTTTCCCAACAATCCCCCACAAAAACTTAAATAATTTTAAAATCAAAATAAAATGTTGGATATCTTATATTATGTAATAGGTGTTGGTACCTTTCGGTTTGAACCTTCACTTAGTGACAGTGGAGCCAAGGTGGTCTTAATCTTGAACCTTGGTCCATGGCTTAGATTAAATCAACAGCACACATAATATAGCCCGATCTGGGTTCTAAGCGGGTTGCGCTATTATGGCCATGCGCAGGTATCTATAATGTGCTTTTTAGGAAATCGTCCATTTTTCATAATCGCGGCCTTACGACTGCATATATAGGTGAGTCCTAATAAGGAAGCTAGCAAGGAAGCTCCTGCCTCTTGGGTCTCGGACTTATTAAGATACAAACGAACTCATCCTACCACTTGCTTTTATGAGCACTAGCGCCATAGGGATGAGGAAAACATGAAATAGTGCTCCTCTTAGTCACACTTCGGTTTGTTTCTACCCATTGAACCTTTAAAGGTTGGGTTCCCACCGTGGTGATCTATCTTTATAGGTTAAGCCCTATCCCCCTCGACGACTCTAGAACCACTGTTCTAGATAAGCCTTTAGTAAGCTGATCAGCCAAATTATTTTCTGATTTTACAAAATTCAAGGCAATAACATTATTTTTCAATTTATATCTTAATAATTTATGACGTACTTTCAAGTGCCTGTTCATTTTTACATTGGCATTTTCTTGGTTGTATTTATCTATTGCAGATTTACAGTCACAATGTAAAGAGACAGGTGGTAAAGGTGACTCATCTACTGGAAGGTCTATTAATAGATCTCTGAGCCACTCAGCCTCAGTGCTAGTAGTGTCTAAAGCTATCAGTTCGGACTCCATGGTACTCCTAGATATCAAAGTTTGTTTGGTAGATTTCTAAGACACAGCAGCTCCTCCTAGAAGAAAGACATATCCTGTGGTAGATTTAACATCTAAGATGTTGCTGATCCAGTTGGCATCGCTATAACCTTCTAGAACAGCTGAAAATCCACTAAAGTGCAAACTATAGGACTTGGTACTCTTAAGATACCTAAGGATCCTCTCTAATGCTATCCAGTGATCTCTATTTGGATTAACAGTATATCTACTAAGTCTATTTACAGCATATGCTATGTTGGTATAGTTTGCTAGGAATCCTAGTGAGCCTATGATTTGAGCATATAGGCTTAGAAGGACATGAGTTCCTAAGTTCTTCTTAAGATGAGTAGAGGGATCAAATGGAGTAGAGATAGGCTGACAATCGATATAATTGAATTTATTGAGTATTTTATCAACATAATGACTTTGGGATAGCTCAATACTATTTCCACTTCTAATTATTTTGGTATTTAAAATTAATTCAACTTGTCCCAAATCTTTCATATCAAACTTATGATTTAGAAATTGTTTTACTTCATCAACTATCTGAAGGTCTGATCCAAAGATCAGTATATCATCTACATAAAGACACAAGATCACAAATTTATTTCCAACTCTCTTATGGTATACACATTCGTCTGTACTATTGATTTCAAATCCAAATGTCATTATGGTTTCATCAAATTTCAAGTGCCATTGCTTAGGTGCTTGTTTAAGACCATAGAGAGATATGACTAGTCTACAAACTTTATTTTCTTGGCCTGGGGTTTTAAATTCCTCTGGCTGGTCCATATAGATTTCTTCATTTAAGTCTCCATTTAGAAAAGCTGTCTTAACATCCATCTGATGAATCACTAATCTATGAATGGAGGCTAATGCTATAAGGACCCTAATAGTAGTAATCCTAGCTACAGGTGCATAAACATCAAAAAAATCTACCCCAGGTCTCTGAGTAAAACCCTTGGCTACTAATCTAGCCTTAAATTTATCTACAGAGCCATCAGGCCTAAGTTTCTACTTAAAGATCCATTTGCACCCTATAGTTTTACAACCAGGAGGAAGATCAGTCAATTCCCAAGTATGATTTTGGATAATTGATTGCATCTCATTATCCACAGCTTCTCTCCAAAAAGGTGAATCCAAGGATTTCATTGCGTCCTCAAAGATAGTTGGAGAATCTTTTATAAGAAAGGTATAGAAGTCATCTCCAAATGTTTTCTCTACCCTAGATCTCTTACTCCTCCTAGGTTCTGCTTCTACTTCTATTTCTCTTGTCGTTATTCTACTAGAGCTACTAGCTATATCGCTATCTACTCTAGTTCTAAGTGGAAAGGTGTCTTCAAAATATGTTGCATCTCTGGCTTCTATGATGGTGTTGTTACTAATATCACTTACTTCTGAATTTATCACCAGAAATCTATTAGCATTATTATTGGCTGCATAACCTATGAATATGGCATCCACTGTTTTAGGCCCTATTTTCTTTCTCTTAAAATCAGGTATTTTTACTTTTGCCAAGCACCCCCACACTTTCAAATAGCTAAGATTAGGTTTTCTATGTTTCCAAACTTCATATGGGGTTAGATCATTATTTTTAGAGGGAATCCTATTAAGGATATAACAAGCTGAAACTAGAGCTTCCTCCCACAAATTTTCTAGCACTCCTGAGCTTATAAGCATGGAGTTCACCATATCCATTAAAGTCCTATTCTTCCTTTCTGCTACTCTATTTGATTGGGGAGAATAGGGAGCAGTCACTTCATGAATGATTCCATGATCTTCACAAAATTGAGTTATCTCATTAGATGTATATTCACCTCCCCGATCTGATCTAAGGATTTTAATTTTTTTTTCCTGTTGGTTCTCAGCTTCGATCTTAAAAATTTTAAATTTGTTGAGGACCTCATCTTTGGTTTTAATTAGGTAGATGTAACAGAACTTGGATAGATCATCTATGAATGTCACAAAGTATCTGTTACCTTCCCTAAAAGTTCTACCAGAGTCACACACATCACTATGGATCAACTCTAATAGATCTGAATCCCTATTAACGGATTTAAAAGGGTTCCTAGGGAGTTTAGCTTCTACACAAATTTGACATTTCTTATGGTTCTTAAGATCACTTTTTGGTATTAGATTTAGGTTCATAAGTTGCTTAATTGAATTATAATTTACATGACGTAATCTACCATGCCAAATAGAAAGGGGTTCTATATTCATAATCAAAAGATTTTCATTTATTGAAGGAGCTATTATATTCAACTTGAACAATCCTTCACTAAGGAATCCTTTTCCAATAAACATTACACCATGAGAAATTACAACCTTATTGGACTCAAAAACAAGACAAAAGTCTTGCTGGACAAGCAAGGAACCACTAATGAGATTTCTCCTAACAACTAAAATATGTTGGACGCCGTGCAGGGACAGGACTTTTCCAGAGGTAAGCTTTAAATCCACACATCCTACTCCTAGCACACGCACCTCCGAGCTGTTTGCCATGATCACAGCTCCTCCACTTGAGATCTGGTAAGAAGAAAACCAGGAGCGATCCGAACAAATATGAATACCAGCTTCGGTATCAATCCACCAATCAAGTGCTTGTAAAGTCATGTTAACTTCAGGAGTGAAGGAAACAGATCTGAAAGCTGTCTCAGAGGAGCCAGCGCCGGAAGTCACCATGTTGACTTAAGTACTGGTTGTGTATGGATCCTTTTTCTTAGATTGAAGAGGTGCAGTCTTCTTATAGAAGCATTGGGGAGACAAATGATTGGTTCGACCACACACATAACAGAAACGAGCACCATCTTCCTCTTTCTTCTTCTTCTGCTCCTGGGATTGAATAGGTTTCCTATTATAGTGGTGGTTAGGGTTTCTAGGGTTGTATGGTTTCTTTTTGAAATTCTTACGGAAGGGTCGGTTCTAATTTTTCTTAGGAGGGGCCTCTACATTATATGCATTGTTCTTGGGTCCAGTAGAGGTATTACTCCTGAGCCTGTGTTGCTCTTCAATCCTAATAGAATTCAAGACTTGGGTTAGGGTGAGAACTTCTTGGGTATGGCTAAGGGTCTTAGCAAAATCAGACCAGGAAGTAGGTAGTTTATCTATCAGACAGGCTACCTGGAATGATTCATCCAAATTGGTTCTATTAGCCCTAAGCTAGTGGATCAGGATTTCAAAATCATGGATTTGGTCGTTCATAGGCTTTGAGTCCACCATCCTAAAATTATTGAAGTCGGAGGCCTTGAACCTCTTTACCCCAGCATCATCAAGACCATATTTGCTATCTAGGGTGTCCCAGAGTTATTTGGCACTCTTGGCTGTATAATAGATATCATACAGCCTCTCAGAAAGAGCACCTAGGATTTTATGGATACAATGATAATCTATCTCATCAGGTGTCCTAGAGGGTGTGCTAGTGAAGACAGAATGTTCAGTGTTGGAAGAGGTTGTTGGGTTGGACCCGTTATCAACTTCAGTAGTACTTTCACCTATGGCTGAGATTAACCCTAATGTGGTGAGCCAGAACCGCATTTGGTTCTGCCACCTCCTAAAGTTATAGCTATCAAATTTTTCAGGTTTTGCACTAAGATGGTCACTAGTGTTTGAGGCCATAGGATCAGGGTTACAGAATAGAGACAGAAACCTGATTGAAGGCAAAAAATCTATGTCAAAAAATTGCACTAATATTTATATTGAACTTTAGATGTCTAATTGATATATCCAAAAAACTAATAGCCAGATCAGCTCCAGATCGGTGGTGGAGCACTAGGCTCACTTAAGTACCAGCCTTTCTTAGGCACGTATGCCTTTTTGACAAGCTTTTCTTAGACACTATTAGTTAGTGGATATAGTCACTAGAAATCACACAAATTCAATTTTTAGAATAATCTAAATGCAAACTTAAATTAGATATTGTGGATTAACTAATTTCAAAATTTTTCGTTTGAATTCTCCGAATTAGCAATAATTGATTACTAATTTAGTAGTAACAAATCAATTATTTTAATTAAAATTTAAAATGTCAATTTAATGAATTATATGTTAGAATTGATTTATTGCCTTATTAGAATAATTGATTACTAATTTTACGGCAAATCAATTATTGTAATTAAGATCTAAAATGTCAATTCAACGAATTAAAAGATTTATTCCTTTATTAGAATGATTGATTGAGATTTAATAAGTCAATTCTTTAAATTAATTATTATATATTAACCAATTTTCGAATTTTCTGTTTGAATGGGATCTGCAAATTACTTCTTGAGGAGTCCAAATGGAGGTATAATAAACCTCTTGGAGGTTAATCAAATTATTACCTCTTTAGAATAATTTATTATTAATGATGTACTAGCAAAAACAATTATTGCAATTAAAATCTAATATGCCACAATTGTAATAAAAATTTTAATGAATTATATATTACTAACAAAAAATAAACAAATACTTCTTTGGATTGTTAGCAATATATTATATAAATAAACAAATAAATCTATTAATTCAATTAATGGAAAATCTTAAAGGGAATAATATACATGCATATTATTCGGCATCCAAATAATTCTATTTCAATGCAAAATAAATCTATTCTAGCACAAAATAAATCTATGCATTTAATAAATTTATATTATAGAATTTCAAATCCTACAAATCTACTAATATTAAATTAAAAATAAAAGTAGAAGAAAGTAGCCTGATTGAAGGCAGGTCAAAGCGCGTAGACGCTGTCCCAAAGAAGTATTTGCCCCCACGTACGGATCTTCCGGCAATCCTCCTCTGAGATACGACGACCCTACAACTTCTTCTTCGGCACGTCTCGAAAGAAGTCAAAGCGAACCTGATCGGACTTGCAGATCCAGCAAAGAGCGGAATGAAAAGAATAAAATAAACTAAATAAAAACAAAAATCAAAAGTGGCTAAGAGGAGGAAGAATTTTTTCAGAATTTTTCTACTATTTTTCTGTAATTTTTCGTATTCAAATAGGATGAAATAGAGGGGTTTATATAGGATTTTTAATAGGAGCAAAACGGTCTTTATGGCGGACGCGTCCGCGCTCTTAACGCGAACGTGGGCAACGTGCGCCAGCGGACGCCAGTTGGCGCCTGCTGGCGCGTGCCCAGTTCATCCAAAAAAGAAAACGCTCGTTGGGCGTTTTCTTTTTTTTCTCAAATGCGCACGCGGCCCGAGAATTTGGCCGCGTGCACATCTAAGTTTTTCCCAACACCCCACCCCCCCGCCGCGCGGTGCTCGGCTTCCCCAACCCCCGCGGGTTTCCCGCCCGGCTTCCCCATCCCCCGCACCACCACCTCCCCCCCGCCCCCCGGCGCCCGCCTGCCCCCTGCGTATCGGGATCCCGATCAAGGGCCCAAGCCCGGAGCCGAGAACTAGTTAGAGACAAGAGAGAGAGAGAGAGAGAGAGAGAGAGAGAGAGAGAGAAGAGGCAGAGGAGAAGAGGAAGGGATGGAGTGCTGGTGGGATCGAGTGGTGATTCCGATGAGGCGAGTCTGGATCAACGTGTCTACTCGCATCAGAAATCAGAAAACCTGTATTTTTTTTTTTTTGATGATCCTTGTCGAACAAGTCGATCAGAACCATTCCAGTGGAAGATTAATTAGATTAGATTTATTTCATTTCTATTTTTCACTGTGAACCTGAATTAATTTTTTTTTTTTGGTTTCTAACCGCGTATTATATACTTTATTTGAAGGTAAGAAAAACAAAATATCACCCATTTTTGATTGATTGTTGAAACAAAATATGGATGTATGTTATTTTTTTTTCTTTTATTTTGTTAGGATAGGTTTGGTTGATAAGCACTCTCTCTTACAATTTATATCGTGTATACTTATTTATTCAATGTACAGGTTCTTAAATAGAGCAACAACTATTCAAATTAAAGGTAAAATTTGGAGGATATTTTAGGAAGGTTAAGAATTCTACAAGACTTAAGTACTACTTTGGAAGATAAAAGAGCTGGTTAGTTGATGTTGGCTGTTATAAAGGATTATAAAGGCTATCACATTAATTAATGTATCTAAATTCTTTCCATCTTCTAAGATTTTTTTTGTGTATATATCCTTCTAAATATAGAAAATTGCATGAATATCCTTGTAAAGTTACTATTTACTTGTATACCCTTATATAAATTTCTATTTGCATGCCTACCCATTAAGGGTATTTTAGTCATTTTAATTTAAAACCGTTAATTTTTTAACGGCGTTAGATGGCATGGGTATATATGCAAAAATAAGAATAAAAAAGGGTAAAATAGCAAAACAAGTATTTTACGAGGGTATACATGCAAATATCTTTTTTAGAAGGGTATTCACGCAAAATCTGATATTTAGAAGGTATCCATGCAAAAACCCTATCATTAATCAAAGACTCTGAGGGTTATCTTACTTTTGTGCTATGACAAGTAGTTTGATTTCTTGAGTCTTTTCCACGCATCATCTCTATATTTAGTTTTCCTATATACTCTGATGAAATATCTGATTCAATATGGAAACCCTTTCAATGTATACAAAAGTCTTTGTTTTTCTCATTTAGTTGTTTTCTGCATATAACTTCTAGACTGTTTGGTATATCATCTTGAATTGTTTTGTCTAAAGCACTTACGTTGTCACCTAAAAGGTTATATGGTGCTTAATACTAAAGCACTACCCATTTAAATGTTTAATTTAGTCCATTTAGTCATATAAATGTCCTCTTAAATCTAAGCAACTTATCTATTAGGCATTCTTATAATCTTGTGGAATATAACAGTCTCCTAGTTCTTCATGCATTATACTCTGCTGGTGCAACACTCAATCTTCTACTAGAGTGCCAATTGTAATATCTTTCTTAGTTTTGTTTCAATTTCATCTTTCCCTTTACATTTTACACTATGCCTGAGCATCTTACCGTTTATGCCAAACACCCTTGTAAATTTTCTTGTAAATTATTTACCTGCCAAGGAACTCCTATTGCTTATATACCTTAATGCCCTAAAATGGATTGATCTTATACAAGTTCCTAATTTTCAATAATGTAAACCTTTAACTATCAGTAACACAATAAAATATATAAATAAAAATGCAAGAATGAACATACAGTAAAACCATGGGCAGACTAGAGTAATTTCACTAATTGACTAATTGCAAAAGTTTCAAATATAAAGGACAAGTTGTCATGGAAATTGTTGGGATGGTATGACAAGGGGCTTTGGGTTATGTTTAAGGGTTTGAAATCAGGAAAGATATTCATTTGAGAAGTTGTAAGAAAGCTTTTAGGGAGAATTTGAAGGGATTGAAGTGTCAATAAAATGGTTTGCACAAATGAATAGCTAGATCATTTTAGAAAGCCAAGCTTGAATAGATGGGTTAAAGTCCATTGATATGGTTATGATTTACTCTTTCTTCTCTCCTTTTTTTTTTATTACCCTTTCTTCATTTTTATTATTCCATGAAAAAACTATGAGCCGTTCGGACATGGTATATCACTATATTGGATAAATGCCTTGGTTTTATCTATTCAATTTCTCATTGTTTTTTGTCTTGATAATTAGCTATCAAGGATACAACTTGTTGATCCCAATAAATAGGAAGACATGGTTTTGAAGTATGCAATTGGTCCAGTAATTTAGTCTATTAATGGTTATCTGCATGTCTCAGTTGCAAAAATCTTCATGCTAACTATATTCCTGTATAGAGAGATTTTGAACTTCTGTATCTTTCCACAATTGGTTCATGTTAGATCTTTTGGTAAATATCATCCAGTTGAAATGCTCCTGGATGCTTAGTGATGCATGTTTGATGAAATTTGAACACAAAATTTAGATATCTTGAACCATGTCGGCGGTTCGCGCTTAATAACCAGAAGATTCTACATTAGGTGCAACATTGTGGTTAGAATCTTAATTTTGCTCGTATTCCTACACCTTGATTTCTACGCCTTATCCTAATTCTTCAACCATGTCTTAAATGAAGTATTTTTGTTGGCAACACTTTACTCAAGATCAGTCTTATTGGATGGTACATGTAGCATTTGTTTGTTCCATCAATCATGTATTTCTGTGCAATGCAATAACTCAAGAAGTACCCGATTATTTTGTAGAGATGCTCCTGAGATGCTTTCATACCCCAAATATCTATGCGTTCTACTTGCAAACATCCGAATCCACTTTGTACCCTCAATGTGGATTAGGTTAATTAAGACCATATTGCAAGGATTGTTGTGCCGGAATCGAAACCCTACACCGGTTGCCCAGCGACTCAGGTCGGTACGGCACCATGTTGTTCCATCGCGAGCTCGTGACACGGTAAAGGGGGTGAGGGAGAGGGAGAACGGCTAAGAGACAAAGAGAGAGAGGAGAGAGAGAGTGGGAGGAAGGCTGGCGGAGGGCTGGCGAGCCACGTGGAAGAGGCGGAAGAGGAGCTCCGCCTTCGGTACCTTGTTTCATTCTGTTCAAAATCGGGGATCGGAGGCGGAGCTCCTTCTCCGCGCAGCGGCTTCTCGGCCCTCCGTCGGCCGGCCTCCACCTCCCTCCCTGCTCTCTCTCTCTATTTTCTTTCCTTTTTCTTCTCCCCCTCCATTGTCGGTACTTGTTTTGGTTATCAGAATCATCCCGGTCTGTCATCAGTACGGCTCGGTACGTTCCGAACCAGATGGTTTGGGACAGGTCCGCCGACCATGCTAAATATTTGTGAACTAACTTGAAAGATAAGAGAACCCTAGGCTGGGGGATTTATTATTTTTTCCTAGTGACTTCACTTTAAACATCCAAAACTTCGACCATATTAGACAAGTTTAGTATCTTAAACTTAAAACTATATTAAAAGTTGTTACTTTTGCTAAACAGATTTTAAAAAGTAAGGACTACAAAATTTACCTCTAGATTGTCATGCAGTATTATATGGGTCAATCAAAAGGGAAGGAAACAGGGGAATGCTGAAATCGTATGGGGAAAATTGAGACACTATATTACTAGCCATATTAAGTTACAACAAAGAGGATAATTAAGACATGAAATAAAAATACAAATTTATTTAATCCAAAATGTTCCATATTCTCAGTCATGTGGTAGTATCACCTCTGGGAAGACCATATTTTAAAAAGAATAATCAAGTTGGATGCCTTATGTTTGGTTGTTTTTGAATTCATAATTTTAGGAAAACCATTTTACACAATAACACATTAATCTGATCCAGTGAAATGTCGAATGTTCTCATGAAACTTGCGTTACATACTCTCCAATCAAATGTCCCAATTGGTTCCCGAGGAAAGCTATTTATTCTATAAACTAGTATTCTTTCTCTCCTTAATTGTTTAGGAATATCTTTTTGAATGGTTTTCTTCCCAAGATGCTCCATATTAAGTTAATTGTGGAAAGCTACCGTCTATCCCCCACCTGCTAGATCTATAGGCATTTATATAATTTTTCTTCCCTTTTACTAATGATGAGCCTGATCTATGTAAGAAACTTGCACTTGAACCTGGGTGTGGTAAGGGGTGTGGCAAACTAACACGGCAGCTTATAACTGAAGTTGGTAGAAATGAAGCGAAGCAGGCTATATACACTTTCTTTGTAGTGCAATAGAAATGTTTGTACAAGAGATGTTATACAATTTTAAGGTTGTCTTCATTGACTCATCGGTTTGGTGCATATCCATCTGTTGCAACGAGCTCTGCATGCTTATATTTTCAGGATTTTTCTGCACACTTCTGGTAACTTCACCTGACAGGAGAGATTACAGGAAAAAAAATATTATCCTCAATGATATCATCTATGTTTTTGTGCTTCATTATAAGTGGACTTTTTCATCTGAACTTTACCGTTGATCAACTACATTATTCATATCACATAGGTAAGAGGCAGCTACCTAGAGTGACCCGGGGAATCAGAATCAGCGAGGGTAAGCGTGGCATTGTGTGAGGACCCGTGCGGGCGTGTGTTTAGTCCCACATCGGTTATTCGCTGGGTAGATCTTGGGTACTTATACAGGATCAAGGAACCCAAATAATAACTTCTGGCTAGCCATTTTGGGTGAGATCCTGGGTTGTTACAAATGGTATTAGAGCGGACCCGGCCCATAACTTATATGGACTAGAAGACACTGCAGCACGGATCCATTGGGGTTGACCACGGACCGATCGTGGTATTTGTGATTAGATTTGAATGGATTTAAACCCTTAGCCTGACGAGGACGTCAGGGCTTGAACGGAGGGAGTATGTGAGGACTCGTGCGGGCATGTGTTTAGTCCAATATCGGTTATTCGCTGGGTAGATCTTGGGTACTTATACAGCATCAAGAAATCCAAATAATAACTTTCGGCTAGCCATTTTAGGTGAGGTCCTGGGTTGTTACACATTGTTGCTATGGAAATCATAAATATCAGCCTTCATGTATGAAAGGGAGCTACGGTCATCCGAGTTATGGAATTTATGGCATGGGTTGTATTTGTTTTGTCTTGTAAAGTGTGGTCTACGGATATGCTAGCTTTTTCTCTCTCTTTCTGATTGTCCAACTTCTTAGGCAGTAGGGCTCGAGCTTGATTCTCCGGCTATTCTGGAGTACTTATGCTTTTCCTAGTAGTGGCAATTTTGAAAACCTGTCCAAAACTTATAATATCTCCTTCTGAATGTCTGTAGAACTAAACACTAAAAATAACGTGATGCTTTGCATTTTTAGGAATGCTTGATAAGATGGCTGTGTGCTTTTAAACCTAATATTTCCCTGATAGAACTAAGCGCCGTGTATAATTTGTCTTTCATAAATCAACCATCTCTAAAATAGCTTTAAATTTATTAACATGCATAGATGGCTTTATAAAGATTTCAAATTCTCGATGAATGAAGCAAAACACCCTATCATGCTCCAATGAGGTGTAGGCCAATAAGGATATGACAGGGAGGGTAGAATTGTTGACACCTATGAATTAGGATATTGAATTTATCATAAAGGGCCTATGTTTAGTGATACCGCTTGGATCAATTTACAATCCAATGGAAGTGGGAGAAAAGACAAGATAAATTTCTTGTGCAAGAAGGAAGATAACTTTCATTCAAATACTTGGATGCCTTCTCATTACAATTCATGACTATTTATAGGCAAGTCATGGGTAACATGAAAAGACAAAAGAAAATGAAAGGTCAAAAGTCACCTTAATATGGGTAACTCACACAATAAAAGACATCAAAACCAACTAAATTCTCTTAGAGAATTTAAAAGGTCAAAAGATACCTGCCTCTTGAAATACCTATAACTTTCTAACCATAACTCGGATTTTAATGTTCTTAGGCTTGTTGGAAAGAAGAGAAAGAGACCTAAAACTTTTACGTTAATAACTTTTCTAAATTCGGCCATTTAATACTCTGAAAATGGCATGCAAGTTGTCTGTCGTTCATGCACCTGCATCATACTCCCCCGGTTGAAGCTCAACTCGTCTTCGAGTTGTCCAATGCCTCTTCTATATCATGATATGGAATTAGATCAGAAATATTGAAGGTAGCAGAAACTCCATAGTCACCAGGAAGTTCAATTTGATAGGCATTTTCTCCAATACGCTTAAGAACTCGAAATGGTCCATCGGCACGATCTTGTAATTTGCTATATCTTCCATGGGGGAATCGTTCTTTACGAAGATGAATCCATACAAGGTCGCCTTCTTTAAATGATGCCGAGCGTCGATACTTATCAGCTCTTTCCTTAAACTTTTGATTGCTCTTCTCAATCTTGGATCGAACTTGCTCATGCATCTTTTTGATTTCATTAGCTCTTGCTTCTGCATCACCGCTAAATCGAACAACATGAGGAAGGGGAGCTAGATCAAGAGGGCCATTAGGATTGCACCCATAGACGATCTCAAAAGGACTAGCACCGGTAGTAGAACTACTTGAGCGGTTGTATGCAAACTCCGCTTGAGGAAGAATTAAGTCCCATTGCTTCTTGTTATTGCCCAAATAACTTCGAATAAGATTGCCAAGGCTTCGATTCACCACTTCCGTTTGACCATCAGTTTGTGGATGATGAGAAGAACTGAACTGAAGTTTGGTGCCCAATTTTGCCCATAAAGTCCGCCAAAAGTGTCCTACAAATTTTGGATCTCGGTCCGAAGTGAAAGTATTTGGAATGCCATGAAGTTTGACAATCTCTCGAAAATAAAGATCAGCAATTTTAGATGCATCATAGGTCTTCTCGCAAGGTACAAAATGTGCCATTTTAGAGAATCGATCAACAACCACCATGACCGAATCCTTTCCACGTTGAGTGCGAGGAAGACCAAGAACGAAATCAATACTTACATCCTCCCATGGAGCTTGAGGTATAGGAAGAGGAGTATAAAGGCCGGTGTTTTGAGCTCGGCTTTTGGCAATATGGCATGTTCGACATAAGTTGACATGTCTCTCTACATCCTTTCTCATCTTCGGCCAAAAGAAATTTTCTTTGACAAGGATTAAAGTCTTGTCTCGGCCAAAGTGTCCTCCAAGTCCTCCATTATGGGCTTCTTTGATGATTGCTTGGCGAAGAGAGCAATTAGGAATACATAATTGGTTACCTTTAAATAAGTAACCTTCTTGAATTGAATAATCTTCATGAGGAGCATCACTGCATCGAGCCCAAATATCGCCAAAATAATCATCATTAGAATAGAGATCTTTGATGAAATCAAAACCGATTACCTTAATCTCCAAGGTTGACAACAAAGCATGTCTTCGACTAAGAGCATCCGCAACTTGATTGAGACTTCCGGCTTTATGACGGATGGTGAAGGTAAAAGATTGCAAAAATTCAATCCACTTGGCATGCCTTGCACTAAGCTTGTGTTGAGTATTGAGGAATCGCAAGGCTTCATGATCGGAGTAGAGAACAAATTCCTTAGTCACAAGATAGTGCCGCCAATGACGAAGAGCCTCAACAATAGCATAAAATTCTTTATCATATGTTGAATAGTTCTTTCGCCCATCTCCAAGTTTGGCACTAAAGAAGGCAATAGGGCGTCCTTCTTGACTAAGCACTGCGCCAATGCCCACATTAGAGGCATCACAATCCACCTCGAAAACTTTTTCAAAATCTGACAAGGCAAGGATAGGGGCCGTTGTCATTAATACCTTAAGCTTCTCAAAACTTTCTTGAGCCTCCATAGTCCATTGATAGGATCCACCTTTCAAACAATTTGTGATGGGGGCCATAATAGAACTAAAATGTCGTATAAACCTTCGATAAAATGTGGCCAACCCATGAAAGCTCCGGATCTCGTGAATGGTACGAGGTACCGGCCAACTAGAGATAGCTTCAATCTTCTTAGGATCAACTTTGATGCCGTTGGCGGTGACCATATAACCCAAAAATATTAGGCTATCAGTCAAGAAGTCGCATTTGCGAAGGTTGACATAGAGCTTCTCCTTTCGCAACATCATAAAAATTTGTCTAAGATGCTCCAAGTGTTGCTCTTGATCCCTGCTATAGACCAAAATGTCGTCAAAGTAAACAACGACAAATTTACCTATATAAGGCTTGAAGATTTGATTCATGAGGCGCATGAATGTGCTTGGTGCATTAGAGAGCCCAAATGGCATCACAAGCCATTCATATAGTCCATCTCTTGTCTTGAATGCCGTCTTCCATTCGTCACCCGGTCTCATGCAAATTTGATGATAGCCACTTCGAAGATCAAGCTTGGAGAAGATGCAAGCGCCGGCAAGTTGATCTAACATGTCGTCTAGCCGAGGGATAGGAAAACGGTATTTGATGGTGATCTTGTTAACAGCTCGACTATCAATACACATGCGCCATGTTCCATCCTTTTTGGGGACAAGTAAGGCAGGAACCGCACATGGACTCATGCTTTCACGTACCAAGCCTTTGGCCACCAACTCGTTCACTTGTCTTTGCAATTCTTCATGCTCCTTGGGACTCATTCTATATGCCGCCTTATTTGGTAAAGTTGCACCTGGCATAAGATCAATGCAATGTTGAATTTCTCTCATTGGTGGAAGACCAGAAGGAATTTCATCGGGAGTCACATCTCGGAATTCCTGCAAAAAAGAAGTAATCTTGGGTGGCAATAAATTGCCCTCCGGATTAGATTCCACCACTATAAGAGCATATGCTTGGGAGGCTTCTCGAATTTCAACTTCAAATTCTGCCATGGACAAAAAGGTACTTCCTTCTCCCTTAATGGGTTTGGGTGTGTTGTCCATTTTTGAAGGCCCAAGGGTTATTTTGACACCATCCTTCAAGAATGCATAAGTATTTTTGTATCCATCATGAACAACCCTTCTATCAAATAACCATGGCCTCCCCAAAAGTAAATGGCAAGCATCCATAGGAACCACGTCACACCATATTTCATCACGGTAATTTTTCCCAATTGAAAATTGAACAAGGCAACGTTGGGAAATTTTTACCTCATTTCCTTTCTTGAGCCAAGAAAGAGAATATGGGTGGTGGTGAGGTTTTGTCTTGAGTTTCAACTTTTCCACCATCTCCATTGAGACGCAATTCTCGCAACTTCCTCCGTCGATAATAACATTACAAATTTTACCATGAGCCGTACATCGAGTATGAAAGATGTTGTGCCGGAGCCACATGTGATCATCTTCGCTTCGTATTGAATTCAGGGTTCGACGGACCACAAGAGCTTCACCATGATCACTATATGTGATGTCTCCTTCAATTTCATCATATATAGAATCTGACTCATTTTCTTCACTATCACCTTCTTCGGCAAGAGAAACCACTCTTCTATTTGGACACTCAGAAGCAATGTGCCCATAGCCAGAACACTTGAAACATTGAGGTCGAGATGATGTTGGCCGAGAAGAAGATGAAGCATCTTTTTTCACCATCGTGGTTGGCTTAGATGTAGAAGACGAATGAGATTGCGATGCACTCCCCCGGTTAGGAATGCCCTCACGCTTGAAATTTCGGCCTCCAGGAGCATTTGTTAAACCCTTTTCTCGCCGTTGTTGAAGTTGGCGTTCCACCTTAGTAGCAAGTTTAATAACATCATTAAGAGAAATAAAAGAATGGAGGTGTACCATATCATGGATGTCACGCCTCAATCCGCTAAGGTAACGAGCTATTGTTTGCTCTTCGGCCTCTGCTACACCACAACGAACCATAAGATTGTCGAACTCTTCGGTGTACTCCTCCACGGTTCGCATCCCTTGAGTGAATTGATACATAGTGAGAAATGCATCTTGAAGGTAATTTTCGGCAAGGTACTTTTTGCGAAGCTCTTTCTTCATTTTCTCCCAAGTACGAATCTTGGTTTTGCCCTCCTTTGCTCTTTGCAACTTGAGGCGCTCCCACCAGATTGATGCATACTTTCGAAGCTTGATGGCTACAATCTTCACTTTAAGCTCATCGGGGACCTCTTTGTAGTCAAAGATCCGCTCAACAGTGTTAAGCCAATCTAGAAAGATGTCGGGTTGCATTTTTCCTTCAAACTCAGGAATGTCTACCCTGATGTCTGGAAATCGAAATTGATGACGATGTTGGTGAGATGAAGAAGAGTTGCTCCTCCTACCACGACGTAAACTTGGGTCACGGAAGGTGTTGCGATCTTCTTCAGTGGTGCCGCCCTCCTCCTCACTCGGGTTTTGCTCATAACGAGCCAACCTTTCGGTAAGATTTTGGACTTGCCGCCGCAACTCATCATTCTCTATGTCGCGAAGATCTCGCTCTCTACGAGGTTCTTCATCGCTAGAACGACTTTGGTTGCCTCGGCTTGCCATAGTTGGTTGAAGCTTGCGTCAACACCACCACGAGAAATGCGATAGGATTCCTCTCGAAACGTCAAGAGATGATAACCTGGCTCTGATACCACTTGATACCGCTTGGATCAATTTACAATCCAATGGAAGTGGGAGAAAAGACAAGATAAATTTCTTGTGCAAGAAGGAAGATAACTTTCATTCAAATACTTGGATGCCTTCTCATTACAATTCATGACTATTTATAGGCAAGTCATGGGTAACATGAAAAGACAAAAGAAAATGAAAGGTCAAAAGTCACCTTAATATGGGTAACTCACACAATAAAAGACATCAAAACCAACTAAATTCTCTTAGAGAATTTAAAAGGTCAAAAGACACCTGCCTCTTGAAATACCTATAACTTTCTAACCATAACTCGGATTTTAATGTTCTTAGGCTTGTTGGAAAGAAGAGAAAGAGACCTAAAACTTTTACGTTAATAACTTTTCTAAATTCGGCCATTTAATACTCTGAAAATGGCATGCAAGTTGTCTGTCGTTCATGCACCTGCATCATTTAGTGAAGTAGTTTTCAAAACACCTTTTTTCTGAATAATGTTATTGCTATATTGTAATGACCATTAGTAACTATTGTAAAGGCATAGACTAAACTATTATAGTATGAAGATAGCAGTCTTGGGGGCAATTTGTATAGGATGAATATAGCAATCTTGTGGGTGATTTGCACTGGAAGCATTTTATGTTTAATTGATAAAATATTAAACATTGCTTATATTATTGATATGAAAAGAATAACACAGTAAGTTCTTGGGAAAATGATTAACCAAACAATGGCTACTATGATCATCATATCAAGGCATTATGATGCCCTATGGTGATGATTATTTATTACTGATTAAAATATGCGTGTAATGAAATTGGAGATGCCCCCTTCATGTATTTTCTAACCCTATGTTTTTCATCTTTAGTGCGATGAACCCATCACTACATGCTAGTTACTTGTACACTACTTACACAATATATATGAGCTATACCTAGTCTAATCCACCATGGAGCTACATTTGAACTGCTTCAAACTATGATGGGTCATGCTAGGTCTTCTTGAATTGCATCAAATTCCACTAAGCAATATATATCCTTTGAATCAATCACACTATCCTGCTCTCGCCTTAAACATGCCAAACATCATCTTGCTAGCTAATTTGGACCAAGAATCACATACTTGGCATTACAAGGAATTTCTCACTCCAACAATAACCATACAAAAATTCAAAATGAAGTCTCTCTTTGGTTTCGAGCGGGCCTAGTCTCACTATCAATACTCTTCATGTGTTTGCTTCATCTAAAGCAATCATAAGATAATTATAAATGCACAATGAAGTTTCTGTTAATAAACCCTAATATCTACCGCTAATGAACTAAAATTTTTGGGATGCAATGGCAAATCGGAAGCCAAATCAAGGATCCGGCTTGATAAAATCTCCGCATGCTTGGAACCAGCATCATTAGCATCATATATGTTATCTTTGTCAGCGTCTAACTTTTTTGGTTTGACAGCATCATTAAAAATATCATTAGTTCCCGTTTCGGGTTGATAACGATACATCCATGAAGGCTCTACCATTGAAGGATATATTGACCATGGATCTATGACTTCATCTGTTTCACCATAAGCCATTCAAAACTGATCCACAAGATCTTGGAAACATGGCATCGCATTGCTCAAGTTCTGCTGAAAATCTCGCCCCATTGAATGATTATTGTAGATGCTTATGATCCCAATAAGTTCAGTAATTGGTGCACATGGCGATGGTTGCCTCATAGCATTGAAATTGGCAATTTGGTTCATCAGGTACTACCCAAGGGCTCGTTTGGTTCGCGGAAAAAGAAGAAAGAAAAGTGTAGTCAACGAGAAAGTAATAATATGCCTCTTGTTTGGTTGGAGTTTTCAAAGAAGAGAGACGGAAAAGTTGTATTTCCATGGAAATATAATTTCCACATATTATGAAAAAGTCTTTCCCATGAGAAACATGGAAAAATTACTTTTCCATGAGGCAGGAATCACTATATTTTTATTTTTTCCCAAAAGTCTCTTCAGCATTAAAAAAGCATTAAAGACCTAATTTTTATTAAGGGCATAATAGAAATTATACATAACTTTTTCAGGAAAGTGGATGACAACCAAATATAAGCACTTTGGAAATTTGTCACTTTTTCATGGTCAACCAAACATGCTAAAAATACTTTCCTAGGCATTCTCTTCCTAGATATTTGTTTCCAGAACTCATATTACTAGAAGGAAAAATGCTTCCCGCGAACCAAACGAGCTCTAAGTGGTTGCGGCATTACATCGTCGAAAGTTGCTTCCATTGCAAAGAGCTGTTTCATACCATTAAAATCAACCATTGGCGCAATCGGCGCTGCTGCAAATGGTTGTATCATACTATTGAAATCAATCATTGGCTCAGCTGGAGATATTGCTGTTGTTTGTGCCGTGCAATTAAAATTGGCCATTGTCTCACCATAGGCCACTGCTAATGGTTGTGTGGTACCATTAAAATTAGTCAGTTGCTCACTTGGTGTTGTTACTAATGGTTGTGCCATCATGGCATTACTATAGCCACCATTCCAGTCAATAAAAATCTAATAGCTTTGATTGTTATTTGCAGCTTGTTCTTGTTCAGTTGGCATGTCTGATTGAGCTTGAGGAACTTTTAATAGCTTATTAGGATTATCAACAACACCTCTTTTCTTATGAACGAGGCATAAGAACCAGTCATCACGCTGAAAGTAGGAGAAAAAATAAAAAAAATGTGAGCTTGGTGTGTATGCTTAATGTGTGATTTTGCTACAAAGAGATATATATATCAAACAGATAATCAGAATGCATGATAGATAGTTATGAAGCTAGGTTTTCATTAAATCATTATTCAACCTCTCAGTTTTTAGGTACACGCAAAACAATCCGTCTGTGGGCCCGTGCCAAAGCCGTAGCGACCGCATAGCGCGGCTGCTGGCGGCGGAACAGTACACTCTCATCCACTATTCACTCCATTCACAGAGGAGAGAGAGACGAATCCGCCTTTGTTCCTGATGCCCTTCAACCTTCCCCGGCTTCAGGTCGCGGCGTGGCGGCGCCGCTCCGGTCGGGGAGTTTAGAGACGGAGGAGAAGGGTCGGGAGGCTAGGGACGAATAGAGAGAGCTTCCAGATCTATAGCTTTTCATTGGATTAAGCTATAGCTGACGTGGTAAGTCTACTGAATAATTTCTCCTCCGCGCTGCTCTCTTCTCCGCCGCCTCCATCATCTCCTTGGCTCCCTGCGTCAGTATTTTGTGGGTCGGTTGCCATGTGTGGCCGAGGTGGCGAGGTATTGGTGTCTCAAATTACTACCGTTGTGAGGCACCGCCCTTTTTTTTCTTTTTTTGGTGCAAGGCCCCGCCCTTCAGCCGGGTTATAAAGAACCTGGACCGGTCCAATGGGAGTCCCGATGGGGCTCCTTCTCTTGTTCCCGAACCGACGGAAGCGGAGTTCCAGTGCCGCCGGACTTCGGCGCGACCTTGAAAACCCATCTAAAAAAACCCCTTCTCTCTTCCCTCTCATCATCCACTTCTGATTCTCGATCACTCCCGAACCCGACGGAAGAGGAGTTCCACTGCCGCTGGACTTCGGCGAGACCTTGGAAACCGTCCCTCCTTTCCCGCCCCTGCCCCCCAAGAAGACCATCGAGGAGATGTACCAGAAGAAGACGCAGCTGGATCCGTCGAGAAGCACACCCAGACCCTCTGGGTCGACGAGAACGGCGAGATGGTCCACCGCCCGGTGACCTACGTCCCTGGCATCTTCGAGATCTTCGACGAGATCCTCGTCAATGCTGCTGACAAGAAGCAGCGGGATCCGTCGATGGCCTCCGTCAAGGTGGAGATTGACGTAGCCGGGAACTGCTTGAGCGTCTACAACAACGGGGATGGGATTCCCGTCGAGATCTACCAGGAGGAGGGGGTCTACGTGCCGGAGATGATCTTTGGGCACTTGCTGACCAGTAGCAACTACGACGACAGCGTCAAGAAGACGACCGGTGGGCGGAACGGGTACGGGGCGAAGCTCACCAACATTTTCTCAACCGAGTCCGTCATCCAGATTGCAGATGGAAGGAGGCAGAAGAAATACAAGCAGGTTTTGTTGAATAACTCTTGTTTTGATTTCTTGATCAACGATTAGATTTTTTTTCCTTCTGTTCCCCTTTTGGATCTGAAATTTTGGAAGTTTTTGATGAAATTTCTTGATTAGGGTTTATGTCTGCAAAGATATTTGGGTCTTGGGATCTAGGTTTCTTTGGTTTTGATTGTAGGGTTTGTTTACTCTATTTTTGTTAGCCCGTGGGATTTGAAATTGGGTGTTTTAAGGCAAATGTGTTTCGGCATTCTTTGCAATACGACTTCGGGTCTGTGTCAGTTATCTTTCTTACGAATTTCTTATCGGTTGTTGTGGAAATATATTAGGGTGTCTTTTTTATAAAATTTTGATATCTCGGTTCGAATTTTCGGGTTGTGTGATCTCGGGGTTGTTTGAATTAGGGCTTTTGTTTGCAATCTTGGTTTTTAATTCTCGTGCACAAATCTGTCGTTCTGTTGTTATTAGAATTTTCTTCTTTTTGTTTTTTTTTGGTGCTTTGGATCTACTGGGTCCTGGGTTTACAGTTTTCTGTGATCTTTTGTGAACTTTGGGGATTTGGAGAACGCACACTGGCGTTTGTATTCAAAATTTTGTTAGATCTTGGTGGTAAAAGTTGGAGCTTGGCGTGTGAGTTCAATTCTGTAAGGCATTTTGTCAAAATTTTGGCATTTGTTTTCTAGAAGCGTGGGAAAATTTAGGGTATCTGTGATTTTGGACTGGGGCTGATGGATCTTTTTATTGCAATTGCTAATTCGTCAATTCAAGATAATGGTTTCTTTCCGCAGCACTTGTAAGCCTTCCAGTTGAAATTTGGAGCTTGAAGTTATCATTATCATTGTCTTGTAAGGCATTTTGTCAAAATTTTGGTATTTGTTTTCTAGAGGCATGGGAAAGAGTTAGGGTTTCTGTGATTTTGGACTGGGGCTGATGGGTCTTTGTATTGCAATTGCTAATTCCTGATTTCAGCATAATGGTTTCTTTCTACAACACTTATAAGCCTTCCAGTTGAATTGGAGCTTGAAGTTATCATTATCATTTAAGTTTCAATGTCTCTGATTTGGATGTAAGATTTACCTTTGCAACCTTGTCAGGTTTCGTTATGTCGAATTCTGGGTTTTGGATTAATCAAAAACAACTATTGGGTTGGTGATTTGAATCGGATGTAATATATAATTCTTTTGATTTTCAAATTATGGTTTGTGCAGGGAATCTGGTTTGATCCATAAGCTAAAAAGAGGGGTTGTCAGCTACAACTTCGGGTATCTGCGGTGTTTTCTTTACAATCGGAGTAAGTCTATATTTCAAAATTTGGAAGTTTTAAATTTGATTCAGCTGAACTCCTGGGTCCGATTATCTGGAACAGGGGTTTGAATACATCATCCTTATCGGGTTCCTTAGGATCTGTATGCTTAGGAATTTAATTTGATGATCTTATTGTCCATATTAATTGATATTGTATTATTTATGTCTCTATTTTGCTTTGCCAAAACTATTATCCTAATTTAGGTTTTTGGTTTGCAGGTGTAACTTCTAAACAATTTCTAGGTTATGAGTTTTAAAGTCTCAGCCTTGAGATTGGGAGATCTGCGGTCATGGTTTCTGTGATTCTTCATATGTAGGTTTTCTCAGAAAATATGGGAAAGAAGTCTGAGCCCTCCATTGTTAAGTGCAAGGAAGGAGAAAACTGGACTAAGGTCACTTTCAAGCCAGATTTGGCCAAATTTAACATGACCCATTTGGAAGATGATGTGGTTGCACTCATGAAGAAGAGAGTTGTTGATCTAGCAGAGGGAGATTCAGCAAAAGCTCTTGCTGTGAGTAGCGTGAACTTAGTTAAGTCTGTTAAAATCTAAGCTTCTGAGTATGAATAAGTAATTTCTGCTTTGCTGTTTAATATACAGATGGTATCTCTGTCGTAGGAAGGAACCACTATGGTGTGTTCCCTCTGAGGGGTAAGCTACTGATTGTGAGGGAAGCAAGCCACAAGCAGATAATGGAGAACGCAGAAATCCAGAACATTAAGCAAATTCTCGGTTTGCAGCAGGGGAAGGAGTATGAAAGCACCAAAGGTTTAAGGTATGGACATCTCATGATAATGACGGATCGGGTATTTTTTCGATGTTGTTTATGTTCATTCTTGGAGGAAAAAAAGTGCCAGCATACTTACAGGTTCTTTGTCTGCTGGTGCAGGATCATGATGGTTCTCACATCAAGGGCCTCCTGATTAACTTCATACATTCATTTTGGCCATCACTGCTGAAAATCCCATCGTTCATGGTTGAATTCATCACACCTATAGTGAAGGTAGGCCTTGATTGTAAAGTTTTTTGTTAGAAAATTGTCATATTTAGGATTGTGAAGCAAGTGATGCATTTTCTGTTCTACAGGCAACTCATAACAGAAACAAGAATGTCCTGTCATTCTACTCCATGCCTGAGTATGAAGCATGGAAAGAAAGTTTGGAAAGGAATGCAAGTAGCTGGTCTATTAAGTATTATAAGGTCGTCCTGTTTTAGAGTGTAATGAATTAGAATATAATCTACCTAATATTCTGTTAGCTCCCATATAGCATTGCTTATCTTTCATGTTGCCTGTCGTAGGGGTTGGGAACAAGCACATCAAAAGAAGGAAAGGAATATTTACAAGATATTCATAAGCATAAGAAAGATTTTATGTGGGTGGATGAACAAGATGGAGATGCTATTGAATTGGCATTCAGCAAGAAAAAGATTGAGGCTAGGAAAAACTGGCTTCGCCAATTTGAGGTAAATGCCTTTTCCGTTTTTTTTTTTTTTTGGGTGGGGGGGGGGGGGTGCGTGGGTAGGGTGCGGGCACACTTAGATTAATATCTGCCTTGATCCCAAACTAGTTAGGGTTGGCTAAATTATCTGTTTTGCGGGCACACTTAGATTAATATCTGCCTTGATCCCAAACTAGTTAGGGTTGGCTAAATTATCTGTTTTGAATTCTGATAAGAAAATTTTATCAATGTCTACAGCCGGGCACATATCTTGGTCAGAGGGAGAAGCTCATCAAATACAGTGATTTTGTCAACAAGGAGCTGATCTTGTTCTCTATGGCAGATTTGCAGCACTCTATACCGTTAATGGTTGATGGCTTGAAATCAGGCCAGAGAAAAATTTTGTTTTGCTCATTTAAATTGGGATCGCCAGGTGCTATGCTTATGACGGCCGTTTGGCCATCTATAAATTGGGAGATGAATCATGGACTGTGTTGATTACTGGTTTATTCAGCTCGTCTCTCTCTGCGGCGCACCATGAGGGGAGCCTATATATGATTGGCTTGGCCGACAATGCTTCGGTTTATGAAATTGCTTCCTCTTTGGACTCTGCGCCGTTCGATTTGCCAGATATTGATGACGAGGACTTTGACGATCTGATTTTCATCACAACATCTTCACAGTTGTTATTGTTTGCCTGTTGTAATAGTTTTGTCAATGCTGATTCTGATGATGACGATGCGGATTCTGAATTTGATTATGCCACGCATTATAAGATGTATGAGTTCATGTCGGAGAACCCTTCCGAATGGTCTCTGATCAAAAGCATTCATGACAATGCAATGTTCGGAATATTTGTACCACACCTGAACTTCATTGTTTGTACCAGAGATATTTCTGGATGCCAATAGGACTGCATTTACTTTAGTGAGCTCAACCGCCGCATCGATTGGTCATGTGATCGACTCTACAGCAGTGCTTATCAAATAGATGTGCTCGATCTTAAGACCGGCAACTTTGAGGATTTATTGTGTCATCCCTAGGAACCAGACTCCAAAGAGTTGGCCCAAATACCACGCACCAACTTTTTGGAGTCTGGTTCCTAGGGATGACACAATAAATCCTCAAAGTTGCCGGTCTTAAGATCGAGCACATTTATTTGATAAGCACTGCTGTAGAGTCGATCACATGATCAATCGGTGCGGCGGTTGAGCTCACTAAAGTAAATGCAGTCCTATTGGCATCCAGAAATATCTCTGATACAAACAATGAAGTTCAGGTATTGTATAAATGCTCCGAACACGGTATTGTCATGAATGCTTTTGATCAGAGACCATCCGGAAGGGTTCTCCGACATGAACTCATACATCTTATAATGCGTGGCATAATCAAATTCAGAATCGTCATCATCAGAATCAACATGGATAAGACTATTATAACAGGCAAACAATAATAACCGTGAAGATGTTGTGATGAAAATCAGATCGTTAAGGTCTTCGATGTCAATATCTGGCAAATTGAATGGCTCAGGGTCCAAAGGAAGTTTTGTATCTTTCATCGAGCTTCAAGATGTTGGTTGATTAAAGCTTTTGTTAAAAAAATATTCAATTGAAATACTCTTTGGAATTTGAATATTTTGTAGGATGTTTTTGTGGACGTAATCTGTAGGATATGAATATATGAAGAAAAAGTTTGAACCAAGTTATAAATATCCCACATCATGCTCGGTCATGCCCTTAAGTATCTTTATGTTTTATATCCAAGCCGCCAAACTCTTATTTGAATGTTGCTATTGCTCTCCTCCCGTCTATCCGCTTGAAGTATCTTTTATTACCAACACTACCTATTCTCAATCCATCTTATTATATAATGAATTTAGTATTCATTTCTTTTACCCTTTTTTAGTTCCTATATCATATATGTCCATAATACAAAATAACCAGATACTAATCTATTAATTTATGGAAATTTTGGTGAGATTTCAAATAATGTTACACAAGGGGTCCTATTGACAAATTGACATGCTTAAAATTGACAAACAATGCTCCTATATTTCTGGATTAGGTAACAAAGGTAGTGCTATATTATGCTTAAAATTGGCAAACTGACATGAAATGAACTCACAGAATGTTACACTAGAGGTCCTACTGACATTGATTTAAAAATCTAAAAATAACTCTGACCCTTTTAAAAGGTTAATTATTTTAAGCTGTAATTAAACAGATGTTTGATAATTGGGTTTGAAATAATATTTGCTACAGAATTTATCCAGAGATCCCCAAAAAAAGAAATATTATATGCAATGAAAGGAAGGAAAGGTAAAAGAAAATGAGATTTGAGTTTGGATGGTGGAAATTGTAAGACATAATATAACTATCTTATAATACTGCGATATACAGGACATATTTTAAACATAACAAAGTAATCATAATAATTAATATATCCAAATAGTATGAAGTGTTTCAAGATGTGCAAAGATCACCTCTCAGAGGACAATTTTGCAAAAGGAAAACCTAATTATATGCCACATGTTTTGGTGGTTTCAAATTTAAGGTTTTGGAGAAACCACTTTTTCACCTAGTAAAGACAATATCCAGATCCCTGGATAACATACTCTGATTCCATAAAAATTTAAGTTCAGCATGCTAGGAATAAAATCACCTGAAAACCACCAATGCTCATGTCTTTTAATGTTACAATGTTTCTCAGTTGAAATGTTTTCCACTTCCAAGCTTGTGAATTGGACTTTCTGCATGCTTGCCAAAAGACTAGGTATAGCTAGCAGAGAAAAACGAAAAAGAGAACCAAACTTACTCAATGAAATATTCTGCTTTGCATTGCATATGCAATATAACCATGTGCTGACTTATAGTGGCTTGTATGGTATGTACAACTCTGATATGCTGTAGTATTTGCCAGATATCTATCAATGAGTTATACACAATCGTGTGACAGGTATTTATTGTGCAAAAGTTGATGCTCACCAACACTTATAGCACTCTTGGGGTTAAATGTTAATTTATAAAGAATATAATGACTCATTTTTAATTTGAAAAGTTACTAAAAGTAAATTTTGATGCAGAATGTTGGACCAAAAGTCATGATTAGCACCAAGTTGGATTACAAAACCTTGTAACATGCCAATTATACTTGTTTGGGAAAATTTCTTTCTTATGACTTCTGACCATTGGTGCTTCTTTGCTGCTCATTATTATGATGATGATGATGATGATGATGAAATTTACTGGTCTCATGCATGGTTATGATTCAACAGGCTTTCACATTTTGAATTTTCTTTGTTAGTGATTGATTTTCATGTTTGCCGAGCACAAATTGCTCAGTTGTTCTGCTCCTCTGGTTTTACTATGTCGTTTCTATGTAATCATTCCTTGATTCACTTGACCTTATATATATATAGAAAGACAAAATTACGTTGATTCTACACTATTTTCTTGCTATTTTATCTTTTTTGCAAAATATCCACGTTTTAGTATGATATAGGCGACATACTTACTAAAGAGAGGGAAAAAAGTATTGCAGTGCTTTACTGCTGCTTGATATTATCATATCAAGGATGAACAAAGTGTATTGGAGGCACAGGATATTCATATTATTCTGTAATATTATCCAAACTTAATTATGGTGCAACTCCAGGTTTATATATCATTAATCAAAGACTCTGAGGGTTATCTTACTTTTGTGCTATGACAGGTAGTTTGATTTCTTGAGTGTTTTCCATGCATCATCTCTATATTTTAGTTTTCCTATAGACTCTGATGAAATATCTGATTCAATATGGAAACCCTTTCAATGTATACAAAAGTCTTTGTTTTTCTCATTTAGTTGTTTTTCTGCATATAACTTCTAGACTGTTTGGTATGCCATCTTGAATTGTTTTGTCTAAAGCACTTACGTTGTCACTTAAAAGGTTATATGGTGCTTAATGCTAAAGCACTACCCATTTAAATATTTAATTTAGTCCATTTAGTTGTATAAATGTCCTCTTAAATCTAGGCAACTTATCTATTAGGCATTCTTATAATCTTGTGGAATATAACAGTCTCCTAGTTCTTCATGCATTATACTCTGCTGGTGCAACTTTCAAGCTTCTGCTAGAGTGCCAATTGTAATATCTTTCTTAGTTTTGTTTCAATTTCACCTTTCCCTTTACATCTTACACTATGCCTGAGCATCTTACCATTTATGCCAAATTATTTACAAGGGTATTTATGCCAAATACCCTTGTAAATTTTTTTGTAAATTATTTACCTGCCAAGGAACTCCTATTGTTTATATACCTTAATGCCGTAAAATGGACTGATCTTATGCAAGTTCCTTGTTTTCAATAATGTAAACCTTTAACTATCAGTAACACAATAAAACATATAAATAAAAATGCAAGAATGAACATACAGTAAAACCATGGACAGACTGGAGTAATTTCACTAATTGACTAATTGCAGAAGTTTCAAATATAAAGGACAAGTTGTCATGGAAATTGTTGGGATGGTATGACCATCTGCTATAACGATTTATGTATATTTCTTGGTAAGGGGCTTTGGGTTATGTTTAAGGGTTTGAAATCAGGAAAAATATTTATTTGAGATGTTGTAAGAAAGCTTTTAGGGAGAATTTGAAGGGATTGAAGTGTCAATAAAAATGGTTAGCACAAATGAATGGCTAGAACATTTTAGGAAGCTAAGCTCAAAGAGATGGCTTAAAGTCCATTGATATGGTTATGATTTACTCTTTCTTCTCTCCTTTTTTTTTTTATTACCCTCTCTTTCTCCATTTCTGTTATTCCACTAAAAATTATGAGCCGTTCGGACATGGTATATCACTATATTGGATAAATGCTTTGGTTTTATCTATTCATTTTCTCATTGTTTTTTGTCTTGATAATTAGCTATCAAGGATACAACTTGTTGATCCCAATAAATAGGAAAAGCATGGTTTTGAAGCTTGAAATGTCGAATGAAATGTCTCATGAAACTTGCGTTACATACTCTCCAATGAAATGTCCCAATTGGTTCCCGAGGAAAGCTATTTATTCTATAAAATAGTATTCTCTCTCCTTGATTGTGTAGGAATATCTTTTTGAATGGTTTTTGTTAGGGGAAAACGTCACCACGCTGACCGAGTAGGGGTCGACCGAGCCGATCCCCTCCGAGTAGGGGTCGATCGAGCAGATTCCCTCCGAGCAGAGGCCGACCGAGCGGCCCCCTCCGACCCACGGGCGGCCGAGCAAATCCCCTCCGAGCAGGGGCCGATCGAGCAGGGGCCGGCCGAGCGGCCCCCTCCGACCCGCGGGCGGTCGAGCAGACCCCCTTCGACCTGGCAGCACCCGAATAGCTCTACCTACCCAAGGACGTCTGACCTACGCGCTGAGGCCACGTCCTCTCGCAATACGACCGAAAGACTACGTTTTGCCTTTATCAACAATTAATGCGTAGGGATCCTGCGGACATCCGGTTCACTCAACAATTAAAGCGCATGGCCTCCATTGCCTACGGACATCGAGCCTCTCATGGCAAACCCGCCAGGCTACGAATGATGGCATGACTTCACGATGACTCGAGCTTTGGCCTAATCTCCTACAGTAATAGCATTGATGCACACGATCGAGCATTAATGCCCAACTGCACAACAGACCATTCGTTCTGTTACATCACAGGTAACCCGGCCCCCTCTATAAAAGGAAAATTTCTCCACTTTAAAAAAAGGAGGAGAATCTTGTTTTCCGACTTCCTCTTTCTCTCCTCCCCCATATTTTCCCCTCTGACTTAAGCATCGGAGGGCCGGCGCTAGAAACCCCGGCCACCGGCTTCTTGCAGGTCTCCAGGAGGACGCCGCCCGCCGACGAGCCGCAACCCTCCACTCCGGCAGCGGAGCTCCTCCCTCTCAGCCGACGGTCGCCTCTGGGTCCAATTTCCAGCAACAGTTGGCGCTAAAGGAAGGGCCCGAGTCGCGACCATGAAGCTGAGAAGCAAGGGAGCTTCTAACGCCTCCCGACGGCCTCCACCTAGGGTCGAACCCCCACGTCCGCTCGGAGCCCAAAAAGAAGAACTTTTTCTTCCAATCGTGAATGGACGACGGAGCGCCCTGAAAGAGTGGCCGGCCCGCCCGAAGGGTGATATAGAGCCACTCTTCGTCTTCCGAGTTTGATTTCAACATGAAGAGCCGCCGGAAGACATTCACGGAAGACGGGATCCCGTATGCCATACACAGTGACAGGAACCCGATGATCGTCCTCCATGCGTTCGGAGCAAGTTGCGCCGGGACAAGTTGGTACTCCCCGAGCAACTCGTTCACGAACCCATGGAAGGAAAATCGTAGGCCGGCCCATAGTGCCTCCAAGTACACTCCGATCCGACCTAGGGGGTTTCGTTATCCGATCCCCCAACCCAGCGGGTTCCAAACGGAACCTTCGCCGAGGAAAGAACCACTCCTCGACCATCTCAACCTCCAACTCACTCATTGTGGACCCGATTTCATTCGGACCGAGACCCATTAGGAAAAAAGAAAGAGAGAAGAGAAGGAAAGGGAAGTCCCGGGCGGATGAAAAGGAAACCTACGGGGGTTCGCCGGAGACAATAGAGGATCGGCCGCTTCGGACTGAGAAGGAGATGGGAGGAGGATGAAGACAATAGGAGAGAAATCGGAGACGGCCAAGGAGGGATTTATATATAAGCCCCTCTTGACGGCCCAGATCTGCGAAGCGGAACGTTGCTCCCTGCTCAGATCATGACACGTGTCAACCCTGAGAATTAATGCGCAGCATTCGATTCGACCCGACGCTTCGAATATAGAAGCATCTCATCGGATCGTGTGGTCTCATCATGAGCCCACGATACGAGAACACTTCGAAAAACGAAAAGGTACTCCTGATGAAGCGTTCCCGAAAAAGGAGACGCCGCCCATTAAAGGCGCCTTGAAGCGCGTGATAATTCAAAATTCCCATAATCCATATTAACGCAGCCAAAACTACTTCCCGCGCTCGAGCCTGCGAGCAGCTCGAGCTCGAAAGTCGGGGGGTAGTGTTGGGGGAAAACGTCACCACGCTGACCGAGTAGGGGTCGACCGAGCAGATCCTCTTCGAGTAGGGGTCGACCGAGCAGATCCCCTCCGAGCAGGGGCCGACCGAGCGGCCCCCTCCGACCCGCGGGTGGCCGAGCAGATCCCCTCCGAGCAGGGGCCGGCCGAGCGGCCCCCTCCGACCCGCGGGCGGTCGAGCAGACCCCCTTCGACCTGGCGGCACCCGAATAGCTCTACCTACCCAAGGACGTCTGACCTGCACGCTGAGGCCACGTCCTCTCGCAACACGACCGAAAGACTACGTTTTGCCTTCGTCAACAATTAATGCGTAGGGGTCCTGCGGACATCCTGTTCACTCAACAATTAAAGCGCATGGTCTCCATTGCCTATGGACATCGAGCCTCTCACGGCAAACCCGCCAGGCTACGAATGATGGCATGACTCCACGACGACTCGAGCTTTGGCCTAATCTCCTATAGTAATAGCATTGATTCACACGATCGAGCATTAATGCCCAACTGCACGACAGACCATTCGTTCTGTTACATCACAGGTAACCCGGCCCCCTCTATAAAAGGGGAATTTCTCCACTTTAGAAAAAGGAGGAGAATCTTGTTTTCCAGCTTCCTCTTTCTCTCCTCCCCCATATTTGCCCCTCTGACTTAAGCATCGGAGGGCCGGCGCCGGAAACCCCGGCCACCGGCTTCTTGCAGGTCTTCAGGAGGACGCCGCCCGCCGACGAGCCGCAACCCTCCACTCCGGCAGCAGAGCTCTTCCCTCTCAGCCGACGGTCGCCCCCGGATCCAATTTCCAGCAACAGTTTTCTTCCCAAGATGCTCCATGTTAAGTTAATTGTGGAAAGCTATTGTCTGTCCCACCTGCTAGATCTATATATAGGCATTTATATAATTTTTCTTCCCTTTTACTAATGATGAGCCTGATCTATGTATGAAAATGGCACTTGAACCTGGGTGTGGTAAGGGGTGTGGCAAACTAACACGGCAGCTTATAACTGAAGTTGGCAGCAATGAAGTGAAACAGGCTATATACACTTTCTTTGTAGTGCAATAGAAATGTTTGTACAAGAGATGCTATACAATTTTAAGATTGTTTTCATTGACTCATGGGTTTGTGAATATCCATCTGTTGCAACTAGCTCTGCATGCTTATATTTTTAGGATTTTTCTGCACACTTCTGGTAACTTTAGCTGACAGTAGAGATTACAGGAAAAAAAATATTATCCTCAATTATATCATCTATGGTTTTGTGCTTCATTATAAGTGGACTTTTTCATCTGAACTTTTACCGTTGATCAACTACATTATTCATATCACATACATCGGAGGCAGCTACCTAGAGTGACCCTGGTAATCAGATAAAACGAGGGTGTGGCATTGTTGCTATGGAAATCATAAATATTAGCCTTCATGTATGAAAGGGAGCTACGGTCATCCGAGTTATGGAATTTATGGCGTGGGTTGTATTTGTTTTGTCTTGTAAAGTATGGTCTACAGATATGTTAGCTTTTTCTCTCTCTTTCTGATTGTGGGAAGGCTAGTTCAGGACCTCAACAGGAAGCGCCTGTTGATTGGTGGCTATTGTTAAGGACGTGCAAGAGCTAATAAATCTGGCAACAATCGACCTAGGAAAAAGGAAGCTCCTTAACGAATGGGGACTCTGCGACCGGAGTACACGAGAAGCTGCATGAAGTATCGGTATCAAATCCGTTTGGAAAGAGAGAGAGGTGTAGCATACGCAGCATTGCCATAGCACGATAGGAAAAAGGAAGCTCCTCATCGAATGGGGATTGAAAAACTTTCTGCATTTTCATTCTTCCAGATCTGCAACAGAATCATAGAAAAAAAATTCAAGCTGAGTCATCCATAGGGTCCAGCGCTCATCTAGAAAACAAGTAGGAGATAGATTTAGAGATCAAACCACAAATTGTGCCAAGCGTATTAGGAAAGTAGAGAGAGATAAGATTGTCACTCGTCGAGAAAATTTGAGCACAAATTCTCTATAAGGCAGTCTTATACATCATACGCAACATTTTGCATGGTGCCATCGAGTGCTGCACAGCATTCTGCTGTGCAAGTAACGCACTTGCAGGGAATCCTGGTTCAAAAATATTTCTAATAAAAAATTTTACCCAAGCTGGAACTAATAACTTCCGTACGAGCTACCACTCCACGCCAAGTATGATGTTGACAAACCTTTGCAATAAGAACCAATGCACCGAACAGGAAGCACCCTTACCATGGTTATCCGGTGCCCATAATTTGCTGAGCAGCAACAAAAAAAGAACCAAATGCCTGCAACAATGCATCATATTTCGACATGCCCTAAGATTGAAATTGTGCAAGTCGGAAAAGAAGATAAATCAACATTAACTTTCGAGGCAAAACCACGAGTAAGCTGACAGATCTTCTTTAAAATGGAATCAAAATCCAAGTAGCAGCCAACCAATAACGAGGGACGGTATAGAGCATCGAATTAGCCATCGCTATTCTACCTGTTGAAAGATAATGTATTAAATGATGAGAAGCCCCATCATCATTTAATAAATTACTAATAATTTCTGAGCATAAGATGAGCATGAAGAGAGAGAGGGTCTCGTTGATGATTACTTCTTTGAGCGTTAAACCTGTTCCTCATCTCCAAGAAGGTCTGGGATGCGAGGACGCTATTGGAGCCTGCTTGCTCATGAGGTCTCCTTGTACTTGAAACCACATTCAACGTACTAGCAACCTGCTCCAATCCTCCATACGGTCCATGGCAATACGTCATGATAGTTTTTATGTCGAATAACCCCTCACCGAAAAACACGTCAAGAGGATGCATGAAATCCTCCATCCTCTTCGGCAAAGGCCGGTGAGCTAGAAGCCTAGAATCTTGATCAGTATCCGAAGTCATAGGCACCGGTGAAGGTGATACAGTCAATGTTGGAGACACTTTGAACGAAGCCGGATGATAGCAGCTGCTGGGCGAAGTGGCCGGAGTCGATCCCATGGATATGGAGAAGGTCGAAGTTGAAGCCATCGGAGGCCAGGAAATTTGTAGACTCCGGATGTATGTCGAAGTCCCGGAGGTTGAAATCCCATTCATAGCGGAAGTCGCCGTGGGTGCTGAAGTCGAAGAGGTCACCTTTGGCGTCGGAGAGAGTGAGGCATGCCCGGATGAGGTGGAGGCCGTTGACGTTGGACTTAAGAAGGGCGGAGCGTTCCTATGGAGAGACGAGGAAGTGAAGCTTCTACGGGAGGTGGATGAAGCCGGGAAATTGGATGTCAATCACCGCAAACCAGCCCTTGAGAAGAAACCGGCTTTCCATATAATTCATGAAAATATGGCTCAAAGCTTGGCATCTATCACGCTAATTGTCCGTTTTTAGAATTAACAATTGTAGGAACATGACCCACCCTATCATGCTCCCATAAGGTATAGGCCAATGAGAATATAACAAGGAGAGTAGAATTGTTGACACCTATGAGTTAGGAGATTGAATTTATCATAAAGGGCCATTATTTAGTGAAGTAGTTTTTGAAAAACCATTTTTCTGAATAATGTTATTGCTATATTGTAATAACCATTTGTAACTATTGTAAAGGCATAGACTAAACTATTATAGTATGAAGACAAGGGTCCAGAGGAGAGAAAAGACAAGGGTTCTCGGGGTTTATAAAGTCTTGAGGGGAAAGGTTGGTTTGATTGGTCAGGCCGAGTGGTTCGAACCAACGTTCGGGTTCGGGCTTTCGAGAAAAGACCGGACCGGCTCGACGGAGAACGGGAGTTTGGGTCGAGCGAAGCCAGCTCATATATGCCAATAAACGAGGGTGGCTCTTAGCCGGAAATTTGCGGTTATAGTTTTTTTGGCTCCATTTTTTTTTTCCGTTCATCCTCTTCGATGGCCATGGCGACCTCGTCCGCTACGCTATCTCGCGTAGCCTAAAAGCTTCTTCCGATTTTGTATTGTTCGATCGGATCCTAAGGTGCCTACGATGCTTCGTTCCTTTTGTATTTCTTGGAGTTCTCTCTCCACCAACCAATCGAATTAGAAAGATCCGGCTTTTAAGAACTTTGGTGACCGAAATCCTGTAGAAGATCATCGGCAAAATTACCCGATGGCAAAAAAAAAAAAGGTCAGACTATTGCATTCTCGCATAGAATCTTCGGACGTTTTCTGGATTCGGCCGTCTTGCGAGATAGTCGTGGGAGCTATAAAGCCATTTTCCATGTTCTTCAAGCTGTCTCGCCTTAGCTTGTAGAAGTTTCACACCAAAACTCCTTTCCACCAAGTTGTTCTTTCAATCTTCAGGCCTCCCTCGTGCCCAAGAAATTGCAAAAGCAAAACAAAGTGTATATTTATACGTCTTGGATTTTTCATATTTTTGAGTGTTTGAATAGTTGAATTGTGTCAAAACCTTGTTTCCTTGGCATGCCTCTGGTGAGCTGAAACAATAATCTTGGAGGCCAATATGACGTGCACCACCACCACCAGGTAGATCAACCCTATCGATGTACCCTAATTAGATCCTTTTTATCAGGGATTGGTTGTTTATTTTCCTGCAAAACTTCCTCCTTGAATGGCTTGATCTTGCCATGTACCGACAGGTTTTCTTTCTATTTTTCGACATTAACGTATCAAGAGATTGCCTTCTTACAATATGCATAATGAACCCAGAATATCAACCTATATAATTACCATGCAAATTTCTATGTATACAGAAAGTCTTCCAAGTTGTAGGTTACCAGAATTTGAAACTTAATTAGTCGAGTCTAAAGATTGGAAGGTGCGATCTTTTAAAGTGATTTAAGATAACTAGAAGATTATTCCCATTTTCATTCAAAATTTCAAATATCGCAAGTACATGCTGTGCATTTCACCACCCACTTCCACAAATTCAGGACTTGGGACTCATCAGAGAAGTGTGCGAATTTATGTTTCAGAAGTACCGAGGGAAAGCTGAGAACATCGAAACATTATAGAGAATTAGGAGGGTAAGGTTTTTGGTTCAGATCAGACCAGTTAGTCCTCAAGAAAGACCCAACAAAACGTTTTTATCATTAAATCAAGAAGAAATGAGCAACATAGATGAGAGAAGAAGCAAAAGAAAGACTGACCATTGGTGGAAGTTTGGCGCATGACAAGGGGAGATGATTGTTGGAGAAAGGTACATTGGACTTGAATTTTTAAACAAAGAGCAATGGAAAATAGGAGCGACAGGGCCTCCCTTGAGTCATGAATATTGTCATTCAGTACAATCTAATTTATTCTGAATGTGTAGTCTTGGCCCAATCCATACCAATAGGACCACAGACCAATGTCAAAGAATAAGTCAACTATTATGTTTCTGCAGCGATGCACTTTCCATGAACTTTTCAGCCAATTGCTGACAACAAATATTAGGAGCTACTGAAGAGATAATCATGCAATTTAGGAAGTCACCCCAAAATATTCGAGGAGACAAATAAAGAACCCTTTTTGCTCTTATGCCAGCAGATATATTAACTGATGAACTTTCCAGCTTCTTATGCCAGCAGCATCGTTAAAAGCATCGTCAATTACATATTAATTTCGACGATGCTTTTAAGCGTCGTCATTAGCCGACGCTTTTAAAAAGCGTCGGCAAATGTTGACGGAGAAAAATTTTTGCAAATAAGAGTCGGTAATTTTCTTTTTTTGTGTAGTGCACTGGTGAGATTTTCCTTGCTAGTACTTACTTTCTCTTTGGATGCCAACCATGTCTTCTCCATTTTACTTTTTCTATATGTTCTTCTGACCAGCCAAAGACATCCCAAAGACATCACCAAGAGAAGAAAAGTAGCTCACTCTGAAAATTGAGCTGCCTTACCTGAGAAAGACGAAAGGACCAGAAAAAATGTGTATTGCTAAGGCTAGAGAATCCACCCATGCATCTAGCCAGCTGTTTAATAACATTTGTTTGCTATCTCTTACATACATAATAAGTGACATCAAACTTCATTTGTTTGCTATCTCTTACATACAAAATAAATACAAACATCCAATACATACAAACCCGTGACACACACAAAATAAAACAACTCTCTCAGGCCATCACTGACCATGGAAAGTATAAAGTTCGACACACTAGTCTCAAGCATCATCCAAACTTCATTTTCCCAATGAACATCATTCACATCTCATTTTCCCAATAATGTTGTCAAGAAAATTCTAATATATATAGTGACAAAGCATGCCAAATACTGGTAAACCTCATCAGCCTAAGGAACAATGAAAATACACATCAGAGCTGCCTCTATCTTCAGAATGGCATGCACTTGTCACTAGCACCTCTATTCTACATAACCAACACCCATGCGAAAAGTTGATGAAATCTATCAAATTAAGATGCAAGAAGAACATCCATTAGTACCAGCTCTCTCTCTCTCTCTCTCTCGAATGGGATTCATTTGTGACAACATTGCAAGGCCTTCCATTTTAAAAGATTTCACCATCCAGAAGTTTTGCAGCAATCATATTTTGAAAGTAATCACACAAAGTACAAGCACAAGTTAAAGCTATGAAGCACTACACATGCTAAAATTTACTGCAAATTTTATCAATAAATAACTTTTTTCCCTTCATAAATGTATTTGTGCATTTCTTAAATTACGTCCCTGTGCAACAAAACAGAATGGGTCTCACAGGTCCAACACAAATATTAACCCAAACAAAAGGAAATCTAGCTATGACCAAACATAATCAAGCTCTTGAAAAAAAGAGTGTTAAAAACAAAACAAAACTAATTTTGAGCTTAGGACCCAACAACTAGAAGCTACACTCAGCAACTTCCAAAACTTCTGGAGCGAAAAAGCATATATAATATAAAAGAAGACCCAACTCAAACCTTGATCGATGAAGTAAGGATTGACCGGTATGGATGCGGTCAGACAAATCACTCCATCATGCTACCAGCATTATCATTTTCCTCCTCTTGATCAATCAGATCAAGATCAGCAAACAGCTCCTCCAAGGGCCCGGAAGGAACATCATCCCCGCAAGCCGTTGAAGCCATCTCCGATGGCTGATAATCTTCGTTGCGGTACAAAGAAATATTAAATCTCAGCTCAGGGTTCTCCTCCAAGTCCCTTAAGAACTCCTCATGCTCGGTATCCTTCTTCTCTTCGTCAGCTCTGCTCGTGGAGGTATTGTCCACGTCCATGTCCAATCTCTTCAGTTTCCAAGGTCGAGGCTTTCCACTTCCGCTGCGGCGCTTCTCCTCGTAGCTCTTCTTTATCAGAACCGCATCTGGCAGGATGAGGCCTTTATACCTGTCAATCTCGAGATCGTTGCAATTGGCCCCATAGAGGTCATAACCTAGGGCATAATCGCCGGGATTCAAGAGGCGGCCGAGATGGGTTCGGACTGTGAAGATGGTGTCGTTCTTTCCGAAATCAGACACCCGGGCCACCTGGGCATAAGCCAGGGAGTACCTCGACCCGCCGACGGTGACCTCCGAGGACTCCACCTCGACGTCGAGCACGATGTACTCCACGAGCTGGCGGCTGGAGAGCAGGGCCCTGAAAGGGGCCCTCCAGTACCGGCTGGCATCGAGAAAGGCGGAGCGGAGGGTGAAGGGGTCGAGGAGGGCAACGGAGTCGGAGATCTTGGTGCAAATGACGAGGGGGCCGAGGTTGCCGAGGGCCTGGGCGGCCTTGGGAGGGAGACAGATGAGGTCCTCGCGGCAGATGGGGCAGATCTCGACGGAGAAGGTGTGCTTGTAGTTGTAGATGTTGCTCTTGGGGTCGTGGGAGACGAGCTGCTTATCGGAGCAGGAGCGGACGGGGACGACGCTGGAGATGAACTTGACGAACTTGACGGCGTGGGAGAGGCTGCCGAAGAAGAAGTCCAGACCACGGTCGGCCTCGGCCCTGCGGAGGGCGTCGGTGTCGGCCCTGTGGAGGAGGATGAGCTGCTCGAGGAAGAAGAAGGTGCGGCGGTGGGCGACATGCTGGCGGAGCTTGACGGCGGCGGACCACTGGTCGGGGTTGGCCTGGGCACGGGAGCACTTAGGGCAGAGACGGTCGTGGACGGTGAACTCGACGAGGTGGGACTGCTCGAGGATGGCGCCGTGGAGGGCCTCGCGCTGGACGCGAAGCTTGAGGCGGAGGCGCTTGGAGTGGGGCTCGGTCCAGACGAACTCGGCGTGGACGAAGCGGACGAGACGGGTAAGGGACTCGAGGCGTTGGAGGCAGAAGGCGAGGAGCTCCTTGGACTCGAGATCGGCGCGGACCCAGGTGCCCGGGTGCTTGAGGTACCTTCGGCACTCGGGGCAGTGGACGACGGTGGCGTGGCGGGGGAGGCCCTCGGTGATGTCGACGCGGGAGCAGAGGCAGCGCACGCACATGTTGGCCGGGTTGGGATCCATCTGCACGCCGCAGATGCAGCACAGCACCGTCCCCAACGTCTGCGCCGGCACGAACATCCCCAACGCCCCCAGCTCCATCGACGACGGCGTCGTCTTCTCTCCTCCTCTCCTGCTAGGGTTAGGGTTAGGGTTAGGAGGACCTGATGGAGATCGAATGGGTGGTCAGATAGATCAAGGAGAGGAAAGACCAGGGTTCTCGGGGTTTATAAAGTCTTGAGGGGAAAGGTTGGTTTGATTGGTCTGGCCGAGCGGTTCGAACCAACATTCGGGTTCGGGCTTTCGAGAAAAGACCAGACCGGCTTAACGGAGAATGGGAGTTTGGGCCGAGCGATTATAGTTTGCGATTATAGTTCCAAAACGAGGGTGGCCTTACCCGGGAATTTGCGATTATAGTTTTTTTAGCTCCATTTTTTTCCTGTTCCTCCCCTTCGATGGCCATGGCGACCTTGACCGCTACGCTATCTCTTGTAGATGAGTTTCTCGTTCTCTTTTTCTTGTTTGTTGAGGTCTAAAAGCTTCTTCCGATTTGGAATTGTTCGATCGGATCCTAAGGTGGTTTCGATGTTTCGTTCCTTTTGTATTTTCTTGGAATTCTCTCTCCACCAACCGAAACTCCTTTCCACCAAGTTGCTCTTTCAATCTTCAAGCCTCCCTCGTGCCCAAGAAATTACAGAAGCAAAACAAAGTGTATACGTCTTGGATTTTTCATATTTTTGAGTGATTGAATAATTGAATTGTGTCAAAACCTTGTTTCCTTGGCATGCCTCTGGTGAGCTGAAACAATAATCTTGGGGGCCAATACGACATGTGCACCACCACCACCACCAGGTAGATCAACCCTATCGATGTACCCTAATTAGATCCCTTTTATCAGGGATTGGTTGTTTATTTTCCTGCAAAACTTCCTCCTTGAATGGCCTGATCTTGCCATGGACCGACAGGTTTTCTTTCTATTTTTCGACATTAACGTATCAAGAGATTGCCTTCTTACAACATGTATAATGAACCCAGAATATGAACCTATACAATTACTATACAAATTTCTATATTATACAGAAAGTCTTCCAATTTGTAGGTAGCCAGAATTTGAAACTTAATTAGTCGAGTCTAAAGATTGGAAGGTGCGATCTTTTAAAGTGATTTAAGATAAGTAGAAGATTATTCCCATTTTCATTCAAAATTTCAAATATCGCAAGTACATGCTGTGCATTTCACCATCCACTTCCACAAATTCAGAACTTGGGACTCATCAAAGAAGTGTGAGAATTCGGGATATGGCGACGGCCACCCTTTGATTTGGGATACTCGCAGACTGGTTCAGGAGTTGTTAGTTGTCCAGATTGGTCATGTGTATCGCGAGGTGAACAGAGCTGCAGACTCGGTCGCCTCATATGTGGCTCATCATTTTGGGGACTTGGGACTAGTCTAGCAGGCGTTCCCCTGTCGTTGCTTAGTTTACTCTCTCTTGACCTGGCAGGATGTATTCAATCTTGATTCATTGAAAATGATATGCCATTTTGACCCAAAAAAAAGAAAAAAAAAAGAAAAAAAGAGAGAGAAGTGTGAGAATTTATGTTTCAGAAGTACCGAGGGAAAGCTGAGAGCATCGAAACGTTATACAGAATTAGGAAGGCTAAACTAAAAGCTAAGTAACGTCGAAATGTTTAGATGAGAGACTATATGTTGGGGAAGTTGATCTTAGTAAGCTATAGGTTCTTTCAAGCAGGATTGCCACAAAGGTTTCATTATGAAAAACTATAGCCATGGAAACAAGATCTACACCCAACTGCAGTTTCTGCAGAGTAACCATAATCATCAAACAGTTTCTGCAGAGTAAAACAGGATTGCCACAAAGGTTTCATTATGAAAAACTGTAGCCATGAAAACGAGATCTACACCCAGCTGTAGTTTCTGTAGAGTAACCATAATCATCAAACAGTTTCTGCAGAGTAAAACAGGATTGCCACAAATGTTTCATTATGATGGCGTCGTCTTCTCTCCTCCATCGATGACGGCGTCGTCTTCTCTCCTCCTCTCCTGCTAGGGTTATGGTTAGGGTTAGGGTTAGGGTTAGGAGGACCTGATGGAGATCGAATGGGTGGTCAGATAGATCAGGGTCCGTAGGAGAGGAAAGGCAAGGGCTCTCGGGGTTTATAAAGTCTTGAGGGGAAAGGTTGGTTTGATTGGTCTGGCCAAACGGTTCGAACCAACGTTCGGGTTCGAGCTTTCGAGAAAAGATCGGACCGGCTTGACGGTGAACGGGAGTTTGGGCCGAGCAAAGCCAGCTCGTACATGCCAATATACGATAGTGGCTCTTAGCTGGAAATTTGCGATTATAGTTTTTTTTGCTCCATTTTTATTCCTGCTCCTCCTCTTCGATGGCCATGGCAACCTTGACCGCTACGCTATCTCTTGTAGGCTATCTCTTGTAGGTGAGTTTCTCATCCTCTTTTTCTTGTTTGTTGAGGTCTATAAGCTTCTTCCGATTTGGTATTGTTCGATCGGATCCTAAGGTGGCTTCGATGTTTCGTTCCTTTTGTATTTTCTTAGAGTTCTCTCTCCACCAACCGATCGAACTAGAAAGATCCGACTTTTAAGAACTTTGGTGACCGAAATCCTGTAGAAGATCATCGGCAAAATTACCCGATGGCAAAAAATAGTCGGGACTATTGCATTCTCGCGTAGAATCTTCGGACATTTTCTGAATTCGGCCATCTTGCCAGATGATCGTGGGAGCTATAAAACCATTTTTCATGTTCTCCAAGCTGTCTGGCCTTAGCTTGTAGAAGTTTCACACCGAAATTCCTTTCTACCAATTTGTTCTTTCAATCTTCAAGCCTCCCTCGTGCCCAAGAAATTACAGAAGCAAAACAAAGTGTATATATTCATTCGTCTTGGATTTTTCATATTTTTGAGTGTTCGAGTAATTGAATTGTGTAAAAACCTTGTTTCCTCGGCATGCCTCTGGTGAGCTAAATCAATAATTTTGGGGGCCAATATGACATGTGCACCACCACCACCAGGTAGATCAATCCTATCGATGTACCCTAAGTAGATCCCTTTTATTAGGGATTGGTTATTTTTTTTCCTACAAAACTTCCCCCTTGAATGGCCTGATCTTGCCATGGACCAACAGGTTTTCTTTCTATTTTTCGACATTAACGTATCAAGAGATTGCCTTCTTACAACATGTATAATGAACCCAGAATATGAACCTATACGATTACTATACAAATTTCTATATTATACAGAGAGTCTTCCAAGTTGTAGGTTGCCAGAATTTGAAACTAAATTAGTCGAGTCTAAAGATTGGAAGGTGCGATCTTTTAAAGTGATTTAAGATAAGTAGAAGTTTACTCCCATTTTCATTCAAAATTTCAAATATCGCAAGTACATGCTGTGCATTTCACCACCCACTTCCACAAATTCAGGACTTGGGACTCATCAGAGTAGTGTGAGAATTTACGTTTCAGAAGTACCGAGGGAAAGCTGAGAGCATCGAAACGTTATACAGAATTAGGAGGGTAAGGTTTTTGGTTCAGATCAGACCAGTTGGTCCTCAAGAAAGACACCCAACAAAACGTGTTGGGTACATTAAATCAAGAAGAAATGAGCAACATAGAGAGAGAAGCAGCAAAAGAACGACGAACCTTTGGTGGAAGTTTGGCGCATGACAAGGGGAGATGATTGTTGGAGAAAGGTACATTGGACTTGAATTTTTAAACAAAGAACAATGGAAAATAGGAGCGACGGGGCCTCCCTTGAGTCATGAATATTGTCAGTCTGTACAATCTAATTTATTCTGAATGTGTAGTCTTGGCCCAATCCATACCAATAGGACCACAGACCAATGTCAGAATAAGTCAACTATTATGTTTCTGCAGCGATGCACTTTCCATGAACTTTTCAGCCACTTGCTGACAGCAAATATTAGGAGCTACTGAAGAGATAATCATGCAATTTAGGAAGTCACCCCAAAATATTCTAGGAGACAAATAAAGAACCCCTTTTGCTCTTATGTTAGCAGATATATTAACTGATGACACATATTTACCTTTCCCACTGATGGTGAGATTTTCCTTGCTATAGTACTTACTTTCTCTTTGGATGCCAACCATGTCTTCTCCATTTTATTTTTTCCATATGTTCTTCTGACCAGCCAAAGACATCCCAAAGACATCACCAAGAGAAGAAATTAAAGTAGCTGACTGTGAAAATTGAGCTACCTTACTTGAGAAAGATGAAATTAGGACCAGAAAAAATGTGTATTGCTAAGGCTAGAGAATCCACCCATGCATCTAGCCAGCTGTTCAATAACATTTGTTTGCTATCTCATACATACAAAATAAGTACAAATTTCTACAAATTTCTACCCCTGACACACACAAAATAAAACAACTCTCTTAGGTGATCACTGACCGTGGAAATTTTCTACCCCTGACACACACAATATATACAAATTTCTACCCCTGGCACACACAAAATAAAACAAATATATATTTGTATCCAATATATACAAATTTCTACCCCTGACACACACAAAATAAAACAACTCTCTTAGGTGATCACTGACCGTGGAAAGTATAAAGTTCGACAAAAAAGTCTCAAGCATCATCCAAACTTCATTTTCCCAATGAACATCATTCACATCTAATTTTCCCAATAATGTTGTCAAGAAAATTCTAATACATATAGTCACAAAGCACGCCAAATACTAATAAACCTCATCAGCCTAAGGAACAATGAAAATACACATCAGAGCTGCCTCTATCTTCAGAATGGCATGCACTTGTCACTAGCACTTCTATTCTACATAACCAACACCCATGCCAAAAGTTGATGAAAACTATCAAATTAAGATGCAAGAAGAACATCCATTAGGACCAGTTCTCTCTCTCTCTCTCTCTCTCTCTCTCTCTCTCTCTCGAATGGGATTCATTGGTGACAACATTACAAGGCCTTCCATTTTTAAAGATTTCACCATCCAGAAGTTTTGCAGCAATCATATTTTGAAAGTAATCACACAATTTACGAGCACAAGTTAAAGCTATGAAGCACTACACTGCCGTGACTGGCTACACGTACCACGTTCCTTCCCGTGGCTGACCATTCACACGTCATGCTCTTGCATGTGACTGGCTATTCACATGCCACATCCCAATCCATGGTTGGCTTACGTACCACGTTTCTAGCTATGGCTAATGTTTACACCATATCCATACCAATAGTTATGATACGAAAACTGAACAATAATAGGCTCGAAAAGACCATCTAGTATAAACCGAGCAATGATAGATTTTCCAAGAAACAGGGTATCTATGGCTGGTTGCACGATGACAAAGCTATCCTTTCTCAAAATATGGCCGCCATGGTGGTGCTCGGAATCGTCCAACGATGGCGGCGGCAATCGGCAAGCAGCCGGCTAACCCAGGCATCACGCCAAGGCGGGGGGGCGAGGACGAGGAAAAAGGGAGTTGAGTGTACCTCAAAACTGGGGATCCGGGAGGCTTTTCGTCGGCCTATACTTTCCGGCGAAGAAGAAAAGAAATTTACTCAAAAAAAAAATAAAAAAAATGAGCCCCATTATTTGGTAAATCTTTCATACTTTATAACCATTACACACAAAAGATATGACCAGCTTGCGTTATGCCATACCCTAGCTAGCTAGTCTCTGCTTTAGATGACACAAAATTAGTCATACGGGAGGATCCATGCGTGATAGCAAGTGGCACTCCACACTGTCTTGTCTTGCGGTTTCAAAGTTGTTCACATTTAAAGGCTTCTCCACCAAGGAGTCCCCTGCCTTGCTCCGTTGTTCTAATTGCTGCTTCATCATGAGCCTTCCCAATGCACTAAGCTCCACAGCCACTTCTTTCATCGTCGGTCTTTCTTCACCTTTCAGACTCAAGCATCTCATGGCGAGCTGTGCGACCGCAGACAGGTGCCGCACACCAGCCTCCTCCGCCAACCTACGGTCCACCTCTTCGAGGAGGCGGTTCTCTTCCAGCAGCATAACAAAATGTGATGCTAAATTCCTCTCCATTTATGGCCTGCAAAAAGATATAGGTTTCTCCGTCGTCAAAAGCTCTGCAAGGACTACTCCGAAACTATAGACATCGCTCTTTTCCGTCAGCACGCTGGTGTAGAAGTACTCGGGGTCCAAGTAGCCTAGTGTCCCTTGAACGAGAGTGGTCACATGACTTCGATCAAATGGAACCAACCTCGAAGCTCCAAAATCCGAGACTTTTGCAGTATAATTCTCATCCAAGAGTATGTTGGAGGACTTGATATCTCTATGAATGATTGGTACGGGGGCTTTGAAGTGTAAATAGGCAAGTGCTTCTGCGGTTTCTGTAGCGATCCTTAGACGAATCTCCCATGACATTGGAGAAGAAGAGCGACCGTTGTGAATGTGATAGAAGAGAGTTCCATTGGGTATGAATTCATAAACTAGCATGGGCACTTGGGACTCTAAGCAACAGTCCAGGAGCTTGACTACATTCTCATGTTTGATCTTGGAAAGAACAACCACCTCGTTAATGAATTGCTCGATTTGGCTCTCATCCACCAGCTTCGACTTCTTAATGGCCACAACACTCTCATCCAACAAAATTCCTTTATAAACAATACCGTATCCACCTCGCCCCACAACTTGATTCTCGTCAAAGCCATCGGTCGCCCTTTCTAATTCTGCTATACTGAAGATCCTATAACTGACTTCACGGGTAGAGATGTGTTGTTGCAACAAAAAGCCACCATTTCTCAGAAAGTACTCTTATTTGAGTTTAGCAATCTTCCTCCCCTTCAATCTCCTGTATGCCCACAAGCTTCTAACGATTAGTATAATTAATAGGCTTCCAACGACTAGTATAATTAATAGAGCTAGCCCTGCACCTGCAAGAAATTCTAAAATTTAAAAAGAAAAAAGAATTTTTTTTCAAAAAGAAATTCTAAAACATGAGAATTTATTTAAAAGGGTGCGCACTGTAATCCCTTTTGCTTCACCCTTCTTCCACCTGTAGCAGCATGAGAGCATGGCTCCAACTAATGTACAATATCTAGTTTTAAGCATCCAAACACCCTGAAGTTTCATTCGCATTAGTTGGAGCGACACTATAAATGCATGCATGGTTTAACGAATGAAACTAATGTACAATATCTAGTTAAACGACTGCCACTATAAATGCATGGTTTCATATTAATTACACGTAAGGGCCAATGAAATTACCTAGACCAATCACGAGAGGAGTGGTCCTTTTGCAGCCGGTGCCCGTCTTTTTGCCGTCACCACTAGTTCCTGGCGGGCAGTGGCAGTGGAACCCACCAACCTTGTTGGTGCACTTCCAGACGCATGGGCTGCCGGCCGGGTCTTCACGGCATTCGTCAACGTCTGAAAAGTCATTGAATCCATGTAAAACATTCAGGCCATCGTTGCAAAGCTTTTCTATTAAAAAAAAAAGGAAAAGGAGAAGGCCATCCATTGAAAACTGAACTCCTGGTCAGTAAAGCAGATTAGTTCATAGTTACATGGATTTTTTTATTAAGAGAGAGAGAGAGAGAGAGAGAGAGAGAGAGAAAGAGATAGAGAAGAGAGAAGCCCATCTAGGCCACTTGCCTTGACATCCGCCTGGAGAATAAGGATTCCGGCCGGCATAGCCCTCTTTGCACTTGCAGCGATAACCAGTACGATTGGGCACGTTGTAGCACTCGCTGTTCTCCAGGCATGCGAGGTCCGTGACGTTCCTTGTGCGGACCACGTCGCAAGTCTCGTTGCCAATCACCCAGTCGAGGACCACGGACCGCGCCGTGTCCGCTTCTCTCGAGTCAAGGTCCTTCTTGATCTCCCCCCCCCCCCGAGAAGTTGAACTGCTCCTGCTCCAGCACGAAGGCCTTGCTGCACTGCTCGGAGATGTTTTCTCCAGCTGGCAACCGCGAGTGGTCGTAGGTCCGCGAACCTGTTGAGCTCCTTGCTGCACTCTGCGTCAGGTTCCTGATGCTCAAGAACTGCAGCTGGAACCTCTTGAGCCCTCTGGGAATGGAGGCCTGGCAGCACCCCACCCCCGAGCACGACCCGTCGATCACGCTATCCGGCGTGAGGCAGAATGACACGCAACCGGTCTTCTGTTTAGCGGAGACATTGAGCACGGCCATGGCATCGCCCCCGATCACCGTGAACTTATTCCTCGTATCGGAGAAGGTGAACGGAGTTCTTTCCAGGTCGAGCACTACTTTTTGTTCGTTCCCGGTGGCACCACGGCCGCAGCGCCAGATGGCCCCCTCGAGCTCCGCGCGGAGGTAGCCTCCGTCCAACGAGAAGCCGAGAATTCTGAGCTTGGTGGTGCCCAGAGGAAGCATGATGGAGCCATTCTCCTTGGGGTCGCAGGTGAGCTCGAAACCTGGTAGGGAAGGAGAGAGGCCCTTGACGCCGAAAGGGTAGGGGATTTCGTCGCAACCGATCGCGTCGGCCTGTAGCATGGATGGACCAAGGAATTCGGATGAGGAGGGCGGCGCCAGCCATAGGAGTTGGAGCAAGATTAGCACAGGCAGAGCCATAGCAGCCGCCTCCTGCTGCTCTTTGGAAGAAATTAAAACTGAGAGACGACTTCGACTCGAAGTCTAGCCTATACCAGGATGCTGGTCACCCACTCTTGTCCCGTTTCTCTTTCCGTTACAAGCGACTCTTCTCCCGTTCTCTTTCCGTTCCAAGCCGTGGCAATCGATAGCCTTCGTCCCTCTGTTTTTTGTTTCCCTGGCGACCCCGACCAAAACTTTCGATCGTCGGAATTCCAACGCGCTGATTCTTTCGACTTTGACGTTCCAGCGTATCAAGGCCTTAATTAAACATTCTTAAGAGCCATGTTATAGTACGTGATAATTGAAAGGTCCATCTAAACTTGGAAAAAAAAGGGTCTATTTATGACTCCAAGCGACCGAAAATACTTTGTGATAAATTGATATGGCATCGACCAACATCTCAAAATATACCAACTTATAAATGATGAGATTTTATATATATTCATTGCTAACAAAATATAGCAATGCTGAAGCAATGAAGAACTCCCATAATATATATACCTACACACTCATATACTTAAGCGATCTGACCAGATTTATCCTATTTTACAAAAAGGCGTAGCTTCAAACCCAACAGCTGTCAAAAAGAGTAGTCTATGCATAAAAAAAAAAGAGGAATTATCCTTACAATAAAGATATGAGAATTCAAATTATACACACTGGCATTTGAGCAGAACCTGTGGGGCAAAGTGAAAGACGAACATAATCTACAGTGAAAAAATAGATAATTTGCCATTGCGCAATGAATGGATTAATGAAGAATTTAAAAAAATGGTTAACTTCCTTCAGTTCAGGCCATTCAATCACCATTTAGACGGTGTATGCCTGTACAACAATAAAAAATAGCATTATCAAGGAATTCTGCGGCCAGCTATCTGTGCTTCCCTAACAGATTACTTAAGAACTGTCAAAATTACTCCCCATACTAAAGGCTGCCAAAGATATTATATAAGCCATGCAGAAGCCCACAAGTCCAACTGCTAAATCTTCAATAAAAAATGTAGATGTTGGGTTAGCCAACATACATGAAAAAACCAATAATTTGATCAAGTGTGATCAGCCTTCAGGCATGATGGAGCACTTAGGACGGAGTAAAATAACTATCCCATTCTAGGTAGCAACTGATGAGTCTCTTAGTTTCTTTGACATCAGAACAGCCAGGCGCAAGGCATTCTGTTGGCAAAGTTTAAATGGATTCCTCAATAGTGTAATACTTGCCTTTTTCGGACCTAAAAGAACCACATGAGCAATGCTGAATGAATCACCCTGGTCTACTGCAAATTGCCACTCCCTCATTGATATTGAGAACCAGTCTTTACTTGCAGACTTTGTAGCTTTAACCTCAACATATTCCCTGTTTTCTTCATTCTCCCCAGTAATCAGATCATAGGGTAAGCCAGTCTCATTTTCTTCATTGACCCATTTAACACTCCCAGAACCTAGTTTCTCAATGAAATATTTATAAGCTATCAGCTCCCCAAGTCTGCCAGTTTTGCGTGACTGGTTCTCATCAGGAGACTGCAAGAAGAGTCTGTCCTTATCCAGTGAAGTGGACAAATTGCTCAAATCTGTATCTGCAACAGGGACGATTGCTGAATCAGATACTTTACTTTTCGGTTCTGAACTAAAACTGATTTGCTTGTCAAAAGAGTCAAACAATTCAACTGAATGAGGTTGATCTGTCGTCTGCACTGAATCTTGCAGCACCATTGTACTTGTTGATGCCAAGCCCTCTTCTATGATCCAATCCCCATCAATCTCAACGGGAACTGCAACATCCTCTTTGTGCATGACATTTTCAGGAGGTTTCCTGGATTCTATCTGGGAGCTATCATATGGTGGTAGACCTGGCCTTGTCTGGAGTTGTCTTCTATGATAACTAAAATCTGGGGCATTTTTCCAGTCTGTAGGTGGCCAATTAGAAATAATTCCTGGTTTCCTTTTAGATGTTGGGAAGCTCTGTTCAACATTCGTTAGGGGAGCACAGATTGGCTGGGAAATTTCATCCTGATGCAGTTCCATCAAAGAAGAAAGTGACCAAACAAGCTCTTCATCAGGTAGTTTGGGAATCCTTTGACTGTTTACAATAAAAAATTCAATTTGCTCAATGGTGGAACCAGAGTCTGCCATAGTTGTGACCATATGGAGAAAATTTGCCAGGTGTAGCTCAGTAGATCCACTAAAGAAAAAACGTGAAAGCTCCAAGAATATAGTGTGTGAATCCGAGGTCTGAGTTGCATATAAAACATTTCCCTGCATGGTAGGTCAAAGCTTTGTGATTCACAAATACAAAATTCAGTGGCTTAAAAACAATTACCGATGTTAAGAGATGATTATCAGCACTCACATTATGAAGATCGTGAGCACTAGTTCATAAATTGTAATCACCAATAGGATAGTAGTTAGATGTTAGATGAAAGCACTAACAGTTTTCCATAGATCCCTCCTCTCTCTTTTTTTCAGAGTAAAAGATGCTAAAGAATACATCAGCTTAATTTTACTTAAGCCATCCATCTTCAATGGCATACCAAATATTCTTTACTGGCATACGTCATTATCAGATATCGTAGAATAAAGCAGAGAAAATTTAAAAATAGTAGAATAAGCAGTGCCGGTAGTTAGTCACAAATCCCTTCTGTTGTATATGAGAACACAAAAAATATATGCCCATCAAGTCATAGTGTGTCCTGGAAACAATTGTATGTCTCGTCATCTCACTAAGCGTGCCAAGGGTTCCAGGGCTAGCAAATAAGCTATTTGACATAATGACAATTAAGGCCTGCTATAAAGATCACAATTCTTCTAAAGTGGTCGTTAGTTTCAATAAAATTTCTGAGTTTTTCATTTCATTTGAATTTAAAAATTCCGTAAGGAGTAGAAAAAAAATAACATGCACTTCTAATCTTTGGAGCATACCTTCTCTATTTGATATTAAAGAAGAATCTTTCTAATATCAATAGTAGTTCAACTAATCTTCCCTTCCTTAATAAGCACTAGAAATTTACAACTTGGTAAAGGAGGCTGTGCCCTATATTTCTAAGCTCAGGAGATCACATTTGCATAGGAAATGGTCTTTACTTCTTCATTACTGTTTATCATCCCTGACATTTTATTGGGGGGTTTAACTGTGGGGACAGAGCCCCAACAGAAAGGAAAACAAGAGAAGTAAAATGCAAAATTACATCCTGGAAAAAGAACAGCTGGGTGCATTGGCAGCCAAGAGTCCGGCGAACTGATTGGAGAGAGGACAGTGCCAGCAGAGAATGCAACACCACCACTGGAGCCAGTATTTACCAACCAGTCAGCTGGCTGTATCATCCCCTACAATTTAAGAAAATTGTTTTCCAACAAATGAAATTGACCAAAAAGGGGTCATAATTTTGCAATAATCCATCTCCTCTCATTAGTAGTCAAGTCAATGGGTCACAATATGACTCAATTAAGGTGAGAGGAGTAAGTCAACTGCACAACTAGACATCCCTCCAAAGTGGCATGTCACACCCTAAAATCTATTGTTATAACAATTTCAAGGGTCAGCTAGAAGTCCCCTAAAAGCAATGTGCTGTAACGATGATTAATTAAGATGACCAAGGACAAAAGTTACAATAATACTGAAATGAAGCAAGGCAGTTAAAGAAGCTACTCCTAAAAAATAAAAAAATTGGATTCGTCAATTGATTTGTTAATTGTAATATAGGGACTTTTAAGGCAAAAGGTTTGGTCTGATCCTTTACTGTACTTTAGTCTTCATCTAATCTAGAACTTTTAAGGTGAAAACTGATCAATCCATCTCCATTCACAACTAGGTCAAAAAACCCACCAGAACTCCCCTTTACCAAATCCATATCATAAACAGTCATTCAAGGAAGTGAAATAATATTTCTGATAGCTTCAAAAAGAAACCACTAGGAAACTGTCATAGTTTTAAGGATATTATAAAAGCACAAACAAGTTGTGCTTTGGTATCCAGAATGCAAACACCCATGAGCTATGGTGGACCCATCTAATAGTTTTCTTCCTTTCAGGACATCCTAGAGTATGTGAACATCTATTTAGTGATCTCGTAAGCTTGCAGGCAACATCTTTCCAGTCAACTTGTAACCGCTGTTCAAGAGACTAAAAGAAAAGAAAAGTTCAAAAAGAACTGCTATACTAATATTTGAAACTACAGGCAATTAGGTAGGGTTAAACCTTCTGTATATCAGGTAATCAAATTCATTAAACACAACCATAACACCAGCATTTATGTAATCCTAGAATGTCCAGACAAAAAATTACAGATATCCTACACAGCTTCAGAGCTTTCTCACTCCATGTTCGTAGTAGTTTCATTCACCACATCCATATAAAGCAAACTCAACGCATTGGTCTAGCTTTTATCCATTCAGGATCCTCCTATGCCAGGTTAGCATCTGTCTTACAGAACACCTCCAGCAAGCAATGTTGAAAAACATTGGACAATGGTTTGGGAGCAGATCAAATTAAAATTTTAGAAAAGGTGCCACGATAAAAAAGAAAAGAATCGTGTATGGCAAGCTCCTACTTGAACATTGGAAGTCCATCGCAAGTAAGATAACAAAGGCATAGCTAGTTAACAATGAAATGAAATGAAATAACATGAGATGATACGTAATAACATTGATGGATTATGTTATCTTGAATAGGAAAATTAATGGAATATCACCTAGTGCAAACCAAAATATATTTAAAAATACCACAAAAACAACCAAAAAGAACATTCGACTCTCATTCTTCACTAAGAAAGTATTTTAGTATTTTTTTAATATTTTCAAATATGGAGATACTCAACATTAATAAATAATGAAGACAAGTTATAACTATCCAATAATTTTATATGGAAAATGCTTCTTCTCCCCCCAAACTCCCCAAAACTCGTTCAACTCATGGTTTTTTTTGGAACCATCAGGGGTAAAGTTGGCATTACAACCCCAATAAACCACCAACCCGCCATGTTTGGCTCAAAGAAACCAGATCACACCCATTCTGGGGAGATTATAGGGAAAATATAGCAGCATCCTAACCATACTCCAACCACACAATCATGCGTAATAACTTAATATAAGCATATTAAATGAGAAAAGGAAGTCAGATTCAGATTGAGATTCCAAACCTGCAAAAGACAACTACACTCAAACCGTTTCTTAGAAGTACTGTCACGTCCTTTTAGAGTGTACTTGTAAAATAACTTGTCCACTACTGCAACTTGCAACAGACTAAGCTTTTCAAATTCAACCTGCTTCAGGTTGCGATATATGTCCGGATGCAGCTTATAGATATAGCGCTGTGCATAAGGAAGAACCCAATTTATTAAAGAAACTTTTTCTCTGTTGTCCTCTGTGCCATAGAATATTGCTTCACGCGACACAACCTACTAAGCAAGCAGCAGTATATAAGAAATCATGAAAATGTAAAACTACCTAGATCAAAAGGATAGGCATAAATCATGAAAACGTAAAAGTACCTAGATCAAAAGGATAGGCATTCATACCTCTGAAAGAGAAGGAATACCTATAGATTTCATCAATATCGCAACCCTTCCAGAAAGCAAATCCTTTTCTTCATTACTAAGTTCACCAAACTGTAAGAAGTCAACACCATCTGAGTGCTTAAAGTGCTGCTTCATTTTTTCATCATCAGACCAACATATGAGACCAAAAGAAGGGTGCAGGGAAACCCATTTATCCTGCAAGGTTGGAAGCACTGTGTTTTCTAATTTACAGAGATTCTCTTTCAAGTCATAAATTTCATCATCCTTCACTACTCCAGATTTGAGTTCATCAGCCCACCTCAGGAAAACTCGAAAAACCTAAAATATATTGAAAGAAAACACAACTGAACAGCCTGTATCATTAAATAAATATTTAAAGAAAATGATAGTAACACCTTCATGATAGCCATTATAAATGGCAACTTGCATTTTGGATCTAAGAGCACTTACAGAATAAGCTGCCTGTGAAGGCAATGCAACAGCTGATAACTGCAGTAGTATCTGAAAGTAGCTACGAAATGGAGGAATTTCACACACACCACAAACATTCACAAAAAAATCATGAAGACTTGGATAGATGGTTGACAATGCTTTGCATGGAAGGCAGCTGGTTGTCTTCATTAAAATGCGTTGAAGGAACGCTTCCTTTGTCTTATCAAAACATCCAGCCGGATCATGCCAATACACATCTTTGGGTGAAAAAAAAGTACCAGAAACAACGTCATTGTTCATAGAAGTACTGACATATGGAATGAATATGAAAGAACTTGATAGAAGCTCGTCGTTCATCTTCAATTTTGAAGCGGCAACACCATCGGAGATGAAGGCGTAAAATTTTGACATTTCAATGGTGCTGGTGTAAAAAAAAAAAGCATCCTTAGTTTACATGATTATGATGAAGAATGAAGCAATAGACAACTCTTTCAATTTAAGTCGTTAATAACAATTATTTTGTTTTAGAAGGGTTCATAATAGAACTGAGACCAGCTTCCAACATGAAATGAAGGTTATTAAAAAAAATATCAAAATTTTAAGAATAAAGTGTCATTCATCCCAAGATTCTAGATGTTAAACAATAAGGACCTCAATGGTTGAACATCTGTTACCTGTTTTCTGTATTTAGAAACAGAAAAATATAGAAGGATCACAAATTATCCTTTATAACTTCTCTGTTGAGTCACAAACTACTTGACAGTCCTTATTCCTCCTTTACAAACTCCATGCATTATCCACCATAAGATTGATGCGTGGTTTTAACATGTAAATAAGTTTATGTATGACATGTATTTCCACATATCACTATCGTATATAGTTTGGTAGCACACTTACCAACTCACTGCTCACACCATCTACGCACATGTGTATCTGTAAGTGAACAGGGTTATTATACTAACCAGAATACAATCTCATGTTTATGCCTGCTTATCCCAACAGTTGTGAAATATTATGTACAATGTTTTAGATTGGTACAACTTTAAAGCCTTTAATAGTCACATTCTTACTCAACCCTTCCAAGTTTTACCATGAACTTTTGCACTATTACTACATGGCTAATCATTATGTATTTGGATTATCCTTATTTCCTGACAAAGTGACTTACACAACACTACCATCCATATTGTTTTCAAATGATACTTTTTCCATCCAATCGGAGGTGATGACATCATTGCATCAAATTTAAAAAAAAAAATAAAAAAAAAATCCTTTGCTTCATCCACAAATGCCATTTTGAAGCCTCTAAAGAAGTCAGCAGATGATTCATTTATAAGAAGTATAAAGGGTTATTGCTACCTCCAGCCCAACTAAAAGCTCACCATTCTTCAGGCAATTGCTTTCTTCACCTAATTACTCCCTCAGCATATCTTTCAAAAAGTACACCGTTCTGGGAACCTCAAAAAGTTACCTCTAAGATGCTACATCACATGTATCTGATTCCTGAATCAATAAATACAGTTGGTATATTCATTCTGTCTATTCACTATCTCTCTTCATAAATACCTTAGGATGATTTAGACTCATGAATAAACCTTCTTTCTACAAGGAAAATAGATTCTTAATTGCTTGTATCACTATTTCATGTCTTTTTCTTTATTCCAATTACCATCTCCTGCAACCTCCTATCGTAAGTCGTCAGTTTGATTCCTTGGTGTTGGTGAATCTTTACTAACCTTTACTTTTATTTACGAGACAAGTTTTTCCATCATTTATCACAAATTGCGAACACCTAAAGGAAGAATGTACAGGTCATAGGAGCAATACAGTACATCTGGATGCAGGAAGAATGAACTCTTTTTCTGAAAGTAGATACCTTGCCATAAAAGGTGCCTTGGACATTCTCCATGAGTGAAGAAGTGTTATGGCATCATTAAATGATACTTGAGTCTTGAATCCAATCTCTTCCAAAAGCAATTTGCTAGTCACCTGTGTAATGATAATATAAGACATTAATGGGAAAAAGACAAGTCAGATGACCCCATCTAGATCCTAAGCTTTCCCTGATGCATGCACCAAGGAGAGAGTTGATAAATAGGAGACCAAGTCCCACCAGCAAAAATAAATATATATGAATGAGGACAACAGCTGGTCACAGTAACCAGGAAATAGTGAAATCAATGTTCGCATACCCCTCGTATCGAACATATTGTACCATGATGGTACAGAACCAATACTCGGTACAAAGGGTGGAGGGCGCATACCCAATGTCTGTACGCCAATTTGACTTGTACTGACACTGTACCAATATAATATGGGAACCGAAACCAGTATTGCTAACCTTAGATAAAATGATTACAAACATCAATTTTTGAATCATAAAAGTATACAGAAAAAATGAAATACTCACCTGAAATTTGAAAGCAATAAATTATACATAATTAAGAAACAATTTGCTGCAAATATTGATTGAAAAAAGCAATGTAGCCACAAGTCTCATACGATACAACTCTTCCGAATTTGAGGGGAAGGACTGACCTGTGGAACAGCATATGGTGCCATGCTTCCCAAAATAGAACGCACTTCTTCACAATTGTAAAATAGATCTTTCGAATAGTGAAGTTCCTGGTCCATACTCGATGCTACCCATTTGATCTTCTGAATACTTTTTATCAATGAAAACTTAATAGGCCTCTTGTATTCGGTAGATCTAGAACTGATGTAATTTCTAGCTTTTACACTATAACAATCATCCCACAATTTATCAAGTACTTCCAGAAGATAGATACAGTTTTCCCTACATTTCTTGGAGGAAAAAATAGATAACATATTAACCAGCTCAGATGACTCCCAGTCATTGATAAATGGTGCTGCAACAAGGAGGTCTTCATCGCAAATCATACCCCCGGAAGTAGTACACGGATATTCTGGCACATGTTTTCCGACACGAGTAACTTGCACAAAATCAGTAACACCTAATTCCTCGAAAAATTCCCTCCACTTCGTTACAAACAATAGTGATTGCATACTAGGATGCTTCAAATAAGCAGCATCAAGTTCGATCCATTTAATGTCTATTGTGTCAATTAGTTTGTGTATATCAACAGAATTTCCATATTCCTTACCAAAGTGAATTGGTTCATCATCTGGGCACTTGAAACCATGGTTTGTCAAACATACAGGTTTTTTCCTTAATTCTAAGATTATGCTTGTCTTCTCAGACTGACAACTGGCACAAGAATATTGAAGATGAAGCATAACATATGACAAGTATTCAATCATCATGTTTCTATCTTTCCTAACCTGTTTATCATCAGATAAGGCAACTAAAACATGACTTTTTATAACTTCATGTGCAGATAATTGTTGCACGCCTATTTTATGTAGCATCTGTATAAGGTTGTCTACTCTAGTCTCTTCTGTGTTGTACGTACTTCTAGACGCTGCAGAGAAAAGAAGAGGATTGACCATTCGAAGTTTGACATATAGGTTGGGAAAATCCTTCGGGCTATGTTTGCCTTCAAATCCAACACTTATAATATCACATGGTAACCATATTGGACCATCAGACACTGAGCTGTATGATCCATCTGAAAGTGGAATGAATGGAATATTTCTCAGATGATTGATTACATCACATTCCAATCCAGCATTTACAGAAGAAAACCCAGAAGACTGGTCTGACAATGTTGAATAAAGTGTCATAAGCCAAGAAGATAGCCACTCTAGGCCCAACAACTTAATTTCATCACTGGTGCGACATATGGATGATATGATCTCAGTTAAAACTTTGGTTCCATAGTCCTGGACACCAAGAGCCTTTGATAATGCATCAGACAGCACAATATCCCTGTTCATATAACCAAGGCCAAGATGCTTATGAAGTAAGTTATCAGATAATAGCATGCGAGCCTGCTCATTCCAACGTCTTAATACTCTGCATGGAAGAACCCATTTCAGCTCAGGACCATCCAAAAGCAAGCAGTTTGACATACGCAATTTAGATATGATCATGTGAGGAAGATGAGAGAAGAACCCATGAACCTCCCCAACAAGTGGTATAAAACTCATATAAGCTGTCACAGCTTTCCCTGGACTTTTCTGAAAGCAAGGAAGGGAACAAAAGGATTGTTTTGCACAAAAAAATAAAGCAGGAAACTCTGACAACAACCACTGGTTCCAGGCACTATCTCCATCTACTTCTTCTCTTGAAGAGGGTAAAACAAAATCTCCTTGAAGAATAAATTTCAAACCGTAGTTCCTTAGAGGAAGAAAAGCAAAAACTGGCTGTTGACTTAGATGAGGCTTGTATTCTCCATTTTCAGACTCCTGCAGTGTGAAGGCCATGGCAATTTCTGTAGTTTGTACATCATGACGAATAAACTGAGCTTCCAGCTTTTTACTTATTACTAACCAATTCATTGTCTCTTTACCATGAGAAACCCTTACAATGCCATCAGCTAGAGTCTCTCTCCTCATAACAAGAAGCTCATCATTAAGCATATTCTTAAACTTTATACACCGAAGCCGGTGCAGGAATAGTAACAAAGATGGATGAAGATCTGAAAACATGGATACAAGGGAGTTTATACCTGTCCCTTCTCGAATTTTAGCCCTGAAGGGAAGCAGAATACAGGTGTTCCACGAGTTACTATCAGTTTGATATTCCTCACCAGATAAAAGCCTTCTAAACATATCAATATCACAAGGAGCAATCACATTTGGCAGAACAAAACCAATTTGACCTTCAGTGATATCAAACATCACATGAAAACCATTTGAATGGATCTCGGGGGCATCAGTAACCTGATGAGCAATTTCAGTCATACATTCAGAAAAGCAGAATACAAAATATATCTTCAAAATAAAAAAAAATGGATATCATTTTCAGCATGTTACGAAGAAGAAAGATGAAGGCTACTGAGCACACTAACAAATGAAGGGCAAGGAAAGGGTACCAAAAGATAGATGTAATATGATCCAATGACACAAGATATCATTGAGCAATTAACTAGCATTCAACAATTAACTAGCAATAAGCTGTCAACTCATTTATCTCTGATAACTCAACCAAACACATAGCAATATTTTATCATAAAATTAACTTATCACTTGAAAATATTTTACTAGGAATCATCATTCGAATAATCTTTTGACAAACCTTAGTCCGTATATATCATTGTCATCAAGTGAGCCTTCTAGGTGATGAATTCCAATCAAGGACTATATCCTCCATCAACAAGCTTCACAAATCAATTTTTGCAGAGCTTTTGGATCTCCCTCCTCACCTCAGATGCTTCAGTACATTTCTACAAAAGCCTCCTTAGCAAAAGCTCCTCTAACCTTTGCTGCACAAGATGATGCTATTTCAGTCACCTGTCTAGGACTTTTATCTTCTATCTGGAACACCTAAGCTTCCTTTTATATACTCTTTTCACCTTATTTTTCCATGATTCCCCACAAATCCAATCATCCTTCTTGCCCATCTCAACTCTATAATCCTTAACTCATACACGTTGACTCCTGATTGCCAATCACTTTATCACATGCAATACTTAAAATAATGATTTAGGTATAACTTGTCTATGAAACTCATCAAACATACCTCACCCAACACTTCAAGAACACAACTCCACTCCATTTGTCACACAGTATATCTAAATGGTAAGTCTAAACCATTCTCCATATATCATATAGAAAGATAATCAATCACTCAACATGCTTTATTGATTGATATGATCATTTAGAGAGTGCACAGAGTGCATTTTCACAAATACAGGGTGATACCAAAATATAGACAAATAATGGGGAAGAAGTCATCAAGGAGAAAGAATTGAAAAGAAAATCTCATGCAGTTAACAAACAACTGACGCTTGAGCATATTAGCATTCGCATCAGTTATTCTCATGGCGTCAAATACTGGCAGTAACTCCAAAACAAAAAACTGAACTTCTCAATTTGGTTCAGAACATGAAACTGACTTACAAGACCACATTGTATATATGAGCAATTATTTTGGTCATTTAATCATTCACTTCGCATTTGCATGCTTGTAATGATTAGAAGCATTTGAGAAAAAGATCAAGAGATAGTCAAATCTTTTAAATATCTAGTCCAGTGGTTTAGGAGAATTTAGGACATTTTCTGAGATTTGTGAAGGAAAAGGAAGAAGAGAATTTTCAAGTAGATAGAACCCCTAGAATAGTGAAATTCCCAAATTTGAACTTTAATCATCCTTATGCCCAGAACTTTTTGATCCATCTTCAAATTTTTCAGAATTTCATTGAGTGTAACTCTAGGTAAAAAATTATGGATTTATTATCTCTCATTCCTTGAGATTGTCATTAGACAATTAAGTGCTATTGTACACCCAAAAAGTGGCGTAAAAATGCATCTTAACAGTTTTTATCTCTAAGTTTCCATAATTCTATCGATAGCTATAACTCAAAAAGATTGAAAGTTGCTCCAACTATGGTTCATCTTCAATAACTCTTGTTCAGTTGTTTTCCTTAATGAGATAACAGAACAGAAAAGCTTAATAAACAGTGGACCATAAAAAAAGAAAGGACATAAATATTTGATTTTTTCCATATAAGGATAGGAATAATTGATGCAAGGGCAATAAGATACTAATCCATGTTGACTGAGATACATGAATATGAGAAAGACTTGATTAGATTCTTTCTAAATGAAGCCTATGAAACCAACAAATATTAAGATTTGGCAGGTATTAGCAAATGAGTAAATAGTATTTTTATCCAAAAAGTACACATATGAAATCTATAGGAGAATATTCCAAAATTGAAGACTGTTTCTTTGAAATATAGTATAGATTGGGTCAAAGGCTGGCGCTTGTTATGACGAAGCAAGTCTTCTTTCATAAATAAACTTGATAAAAACATTGAAAAACAATGGTTATTTATGTACTGAATACTTTTATCTTTCCTACCTTCAATATTTTTCTCAAGTCACTATGCACCCATCACTTGCATTTTTGACACTATACATCTCTGCATCGGGTGGAATGAAAATAAGAAGCCTGTCAAGATTTTGAGTGCAAATTTTAAGACATATCATGGCAAGTTTTGATTCAGTTGTCCCATGAATTGAGAAGTTGATGCCACAATGATAGTGCATCTACTAAAAGCAGATCATTATAACCTAATCCATCACATCTCCTACCCTTATCAATGAAGAAGAAGCCTTTTCCAATCATTAATTTTATCTTAAGCTCTCACAAAGGATATGCTAAAAGTTGACAGAGGTGATTAAATTACATAGCATCATGATGAAAACATGAAAAAGATCATGTCATGGATCCTAATCAAAGATCCACAAACACTGGTGCAGTTTGTTTAAACTCTAGGATTATCTTAATGCCCTCCATGTAAAACCCTATAACTCATCTCACCATCTCCAACTTTCCCAAACATTGCTTCTCTCTCTTCTCCCTTCCTCTACTTCCCCACCTCAAGTGTGCCATTTTCCAACTTTCTGTCCTTTCAGCTATATCTGTAATCAATGTAAGAATGCATAACATGTGAATACAATACAATCAATAGACAACGTGAAGGGGAGAAAAAAACAAATAAACAATAACAAAGAAGATGACATGACAGAGTATAATAGCCATTGCTGGATAAAGCAGCTTCTTCAGGCCTACCCGAAATACTGATTTGAATCCAATGCCCTTATGCCCAATATATCCTGCACCTGATCCTTTCTTTGTTGATTTTCCAATATCACAAAGCGCTCTGATGTTCTGAGCAGAGAACCCCCGTTCATTGTTTAAAATAACAATACCAGTATCTTGCAGAATGAAAACTATTGTTGGATCCACATGCTCTGGGTAAATGTTGTCATCTGCATTTTGCACCTGGTGTACAACAGAACAATGTCAGAAAGTTATTGTCTTCATAGATAGATATGATAGCCTAGGTGAATAACAGCAGAACAATTCAAAATCTATCAAGAGATAATAATGAACATATTAACCAGAAAGAAGAAAATGTAAATACCATCTCACAAGCTAACTTCTTCTTTCTATGGGAAGGACATAAATAATAAATAGATAACAACATCCAGGGAATGCCCATGTTAATCTACAGAAAACACAGACCTAATAATCGAATAAAAGGCATCTCAAATATCAATGATGAAGTCCAACTACAAGGGAATCATGAAGCATAAAGTCATGCATCACTTTTTTTCTTTCATAGTACAGCAAAACATTCTTAACAGGAAAAATGGTATATTTTCATAACGATGTTTGCCCACAATCAAGGTAAAAACTAGATTACAAAGGAATAAAAGTGCAAGGCACTAAAACCCACTAAAAGGATCAAACTAAGCAATCTCCAAAGCAAGGTTCACCGAACCGGGCGGAACCAGGTCCACCGAACCGGGCGGAACCACCTGGTTCTGCCCATACCGAGCTGACCCGGTGAGGGACCGGGTCGGTTCACCTCTTTTTTTTGGAACAAGCTCCGAACCGGCCGGGACCGGTTCCGAACCAATAGGAACCGGCCGAAACCGGTCGCGAACTGCCCGGACTCAGTCTGAACTAGCCGGTTCCGTGCAGAACCGGTGGGAACCGTCCGGTTCGCACCGAGTCGGACCGATTCCGAACCGACCGGCCCCCTCCCCCTCTCTTCCTTTTGTTTTAAAAGATGATTGAGAAGGCCCAACAAGTTTCTCAGGCCTTCCCAACCTATCCGAATACTCTTCTCCCCTTCTCCATGGCGAAAAATATGTTGATTCAGCACAATTGAAGGAGGATCCAACCCTAAATAAAGTATGCTTCCTCTTATCTATTTCATTCTCTTTTTTTTAGACACCAAAAAATACCTTGAAATTTGCAAAATAAGGAAAGACGATGCCAAAAGTTTTAATTTTGGCTTTGATTTTATGATATATTGTAGATATATAGATGATCTATACGATGATGTCTCCTGACTTTATGAATGATCTAGATATCTATGAGAGATAATGCTACTCAACGAGATTTTAAATATCGGTATATATATTGTACTTTAAATATTTGTAATTGATTGTATTATGTTATATTTTCCACCTTACTAGTTGATTTTAGGATATTTCATGTGAATTCTTGTAGCATGCAACATCTCACTAATCATTTTATGTTTTGTATCACTTAAAAAAAACAAGAGGCATCATTTAGGTTATACCGGGATCAAAAAACATCAAAAAATATCGAATTATACTTAAAATCATTGAAAAAGTTAAAAGAAATTGATTACCGATCAATCAAACTTGACAAACTTAAAAAAAATGGCCATGCCAGTTCGGAACCGGCACGCCCAAGCATACTATATATCGGTACGGTACTGAATTGGTACCGTACAGACTCGCCCGCCGACCGATATGGGTTCGGCGGACTTTGCTCCAAAGGTAAATTGCTGGAATGATAAAGATGATTT